>NC_087548.1:59427838-59610647 GCF_963921805.1 Phalacrocorax carbo
GGTACAGCATCACTTACAGATTTTCTCATTATATACAGAATAGATTGTTCATTATATAACAAATCAGATTCCAAAGATTCTGGATTTCAGAGATCAGGAAATGTATATTTCAACTTGTGCATAAAATTATTAGCACAATTTTGGTGGATTATAAGTAAATAGAACTAATGTATTTTTTTGCTTAAACATGAAATAATATTTTTTTGATATAGGATTTCTTGATACAAAAATCTAAAATGAATTTGAGGTCATGGAATTCTTGTAGATAAATTTGTGCATTTTTTATTCTTGTTCTATCTCCCAATTAATTTATCACAAAATTTTGTCAGAATTTGCAGGTATTAGAGACCAAAAATTATTAGCATTAAAAGATTCAGTTATCTCCTAATAACAAAAATAATTTAAAAAAAAAATTTACCTTGTTGAAGGTAAGTGTTGTATGATGGAGTTTAGTCTCTGTGCTTTCATTTTTCATTCTCTTTTTCATCTTGATCTAAATCAGATTATATCAGATTAAATCAGGTTAAATCAGATATAAAGCTAAATACATACTGAATCTTAGAATGCAAGCAGTATATATTAAGATTAAGACATTTCATAGCTTTCTGGGCTAAAATTAATTAAGTAATAAAAAAATGTGGATATTTGCCACTTCATGAATAACAGAGAGTAAAGAGAAATTTAAAAACTGGCAAATATCAAACTTGATAGTTATAATGGAAATATTTGACATTGGATCCTGAATCAGAGAATTTTCATTCAGAAATAGAGTTTTTTCACCTCTAACTTACTCAAAGAAACCTTTCCCCTATGGGCAGTTTTCAGCAGTGAGGCATTGTGAATTGCTCTTTTACTGCCAAGTGTTGCCTCTTGTACATGCCTTCTGGGCTGCTTTTTGCAAGTCCTCTTCTTTGAGGCAATGAGGAGTTCAGGCTCCAAGCTACCATGTACAAGAACCTCCTCTGACTGTCTGCAGAACTCTAAATTTAGGTTCTCTGGGTCACCTCTTATCATCTGTCTTAAGCAGCCTCAAGACAGTCTGAATACACCCTTGAAACTCGTTAAGAAATCACACAACCTCATATGAGTAGGTGTCCTCAATGATTTTCTTATATTTCTTGGCTTACCATTTTTTAAAATAAATCATGAGTAAGTATTTCTCGAGGAGTGCTAACACAATCCCTGCAAATTCTGAACAAAATTAAGCATAAAGAGACAGTTAATTAAGGTATGTTTTTACTTAATTCCTGATTTTATTAAAATAAATCTATTAGCCTGCAGTTCTAAGTAGTTAGACTCAGATTTTCAAGGAGCTTTGTCACCTCAGCTGCCTTGGATGAGAATTTAATATTTTTCCATACTCTACCGAAAGTCCTGCAATAGGTGTGCTTCCATTCACAGCAAGTGATGAATCACCCTGGCCTCCTGATGATGACATGGAACCAGAGCACAGCTTCACAGCAGCAAGAGGTCAGGCTGTCAGTGAGGTTGCTGCCACTCGAGGCTTAAAGCTGTAAAGAGTGTTATTCTTTCTCTCAAGAAAACTTTTGATTGTTGAGTTGTTCAGGACGATGTGTCTAATCAGTTTTCCTTTCAGTGCTGTCGTGCACTGTTAAGCTTTAAGCAAATTAAAGGAGCAGCTCTCAATAAATATATGTTCTCTTTTTATGACACTTTCCTTCTTTTCTTAGAAACTTTGATTCAGTTAAGAACATTCTATTTTTTTAAAGTTTCTTCACTGATTTTTGAGCTAAACTCATTAAAATGGTGGTCCTCCAATCCATACTTTGTTCAAGGCTGACTACAAAATGAAAAAATTTCCATGGACTACAATGAAGGCATATTTTTCTTTACAACAAAGTAGACAGTTATTTTCTAAAAATTAGAGCCGAAGGTCTATTAAAGTCTTTCCATGTCTAAATGACCAGTCTTCATGCTTCTTTAGAAATATACTGCTTTGTTCTGTCGTGAAATTAAGAATGTTGCTAATATTCTTCAGTAATAGAACAATGGAAAATGCGAATTTGTGGCATTTGGCAATGAATCATAAAGCCAGTATGTTCTTGTTGCTGGGAATACAAAACAAACTCCATCATTCATTTAGGGCACAGCAAGGAAGCCAATTAGAAAAGAAAAAAAGAAACGGCCAGCAATAGCAATATTGGTCTGGCTATTTCTTTTAGCAACCAAAATAGCAATAATTTATAAGGATGAATGGTATGTGAACATAAGAAATGCCATATTGGAGCAAATAGATGTTCTGTCTAGTCCAATAATGTTCTCTCAATGACAGCAGATGCCAGATGCTTCAGAAAAACGCACAAAGCCCCTACAAGGCAACTAATTCTGAAAAATGATTTGTGTTGTATATAGCCTGAAAAAGTATTTTGCTGTCGGTGTACTCCATCTTTTAATTTTGTTGCTGTGCTGAGAGAGCGGCCATACTGTTCTGAATATTGCTGTAGTTTGTTACAGAATATGCACATTTTGCTCCTGTTATGTCTTGCCATTTTCTTTAATATATACTAGCAAACTGCTTAAATTAAAAATATATCTTTTGATCTTTGTGTATGTGAGTTCACATACTCATGGGATAAACTGCCAGATCCTTGAAGATAATGTGATATTGAAACACTGCTGATTGATATAATCTGAAAAAGGCTGAAATCTTTGCCATTTTCATTCTTCAGAATTACTAACTGTATTCAAGGGGAAAAAATGTGCAGCACTAACACAAAATGAACAGGGTCTACCTTGATGGGAGACAGAATTTTAAATTAAATTAAAATTAAAGATGCTCTGTAGATGGATTTGAGGCCAGAAATATGAACATCTTTAGGTCAAGTTCTATTTAGGTAGATATAAGAACACAAACTATCATATTTTCTTAAACACAACTTACTAAAGTCAATAAAATGAGTACTAACACACATATATTTTGGTGGAACTACAGATTTATTTTTAAATAAATGAATAGTATGACATATTTTTCACACAGCTCAAATTTCTGCATCTGAATCCCACATGTAGTTGTCTTCCAATAAAAAGAACTTTGTTCCATTCACACACAAGGAAGGCTTTTTTAATTGCCTGCAGGATTTTTATGAGTATCAGTCCTATTGAGAGTTCAAAATAATGTTCTGAGGTACTTTTCTGTTTCTTGTACCACTTTCCTAAGGCAGTTCCTTGGGAATTCCTTTAAGTTTGGAGCAGTCAGAAAGTAGAACATACTGGTATTAACTGAAGAATATACATTAATATAAATCAGCTGAACAGGAACCGGCAAATCTTTTATAACTTGATAGTTTAAGTACACAGCCAGTTGCTAGATTATATGTATTCATATATACACAAACGGATTTTTGGTACCAATTTTATTTTTTTTTAAAATGCAATCTATTGCAAAAGTCAACCAAGACAAGACTAACTAGCAAAGATAAACTCGCTCACCTTGTCCTTCCTGAGCTGCAAAATAAGACTTTCTCTAAGATAAGGCTGTTTTACCACTGACATTGCCATTCTTTGGTATTGGACGTCTTAGCCAGTCTTTCTATCATTCTGCCTGAAAGCAGGTCTCACTACAAGAATTCCAAATATTTGAATTATCTTTGAAAGCTGCTTGCTTTCAAAACATTGGCTGAGTTGTGTCTCCCAGTCTGGTCACAAAGAGTTACCAGAGGCAGTAGCACAATACTGGGTATTTGGCACATCAAGCAGTACACTTCTGAGTATAGAAGTATTCTTTATCTGGAATGATGATAATGAAAAGTCCTTGGCCATGTTTAGTAGCTATTAGTAAGGGAGCACAGTAATATATGATTCACTTTGTTTACCCTATAAAAGTTATTTTCCTGAACCGAACTGTATTGCAATTTGATATCTTTCGTCTCAGGAGGAAATACAGTGAGGAGAATTGAAATAACAATCTTCAAGCAGGTTGTCAGTTGAGTGCTTCTAGCAAGGAAGGAGTGATTTTTTTTCTCCATGTCCATGGTGACTGGGATGAAAATAATGGCCTTAAACTGAAGCAAAGGAGATGTGCACCAGGCATTAAGATAAACTTGCTAATGGCGGGATAGGTAAACACTGGACTAGGTTGCCTGGGGAGACTGTGGCTTTTCTACCACTGGAAGCTTTTAAGACTTGAGACAAACCTCTCACAGGAATGTTTTAGTCCATTTCTAGTGCAAGGTCACTAGTCGGTTCCATTACCCTCTGATATTGCTCCCCAAACTATTTTTCCATTGGTCTTTTTTAACAAATTTGTCAAACAGTGATTCGAAGCTCTGAAATAAAGGTGGTGTAATAAAAATATACGTTGTTTTATATTTACAATAAAGATTAAAATTTTAAAATAAAAATAGAGGGCATTCAATTGTCTTACAAGTAATTTTTTAAGTAAGCACAGCTGTGACCTTGAAAAATATTATCAGTTATAGTAATTTTTGCAATGAGAACTAAAATTTATATACAGTTATATTGACAGGCTGGTATGAAATACGAAGTTATTAGACTAAAGGTTATTCAGTCATAATTTTGACTCCTGTTTTGCAGAAGTGTGTTGAAAAAAGAAAAGATATACAAACATTGCACAGAATGACAAAAAACCCAGGGGGTTGGAACTACATGGAAAGTGTAGAGAAACTAAATTTTCTTCTCAAGAAGATGGGATGTTAATCAAACACATGACTGATTAATTTTGTAAGGAACCATGGGTGTGAATGAATAAAAAAAGAGAAAGCAAAAAAATCAGGCTAACAAAGACAGACACTTTTAAATATAATTGATATAAAAGAGAGAAAAGGAAAATATAAATGTTGATATTAAGTATGTAGGCAAAAGGCATTATATAATGTAATAAGCTAACACACTTCCCATGTTTTTGAATTGGTTTTCCAGATCTTGAGAAATAGAGTTTTCCTTTAGAACCCTTGATAAAATATAATTGAAGCTTTTATAATATGTTTCATGAGATTTCAAATTATAATTTTCATTTCCCATGGCAAAAATAACATATTACTTTCCTAAGGTACCAGATGAGCAAAGTGAGACAGAAAAATGTTCCTCAAGTCATGTCTGCCCTCATTGGGGAAGTATAGAAACTGCATTTGAAACAAGGGGAATGTCGAAATATGATGAGTAAAGAAGGAAGGAGTATACATAAGCACAATGAAGAAACTTCAGGAATACTTTACAGATATATAGAATTTTGAAACTGGCCATTGTTGTCGGATGTTCCGGCTACAGTTTTTTTTTGTCTGATTTAAAATAAAATATACTCACAGTAGAATAAAAAATGCAGAAGAAAAAAGAAATTGAAAGATCCCACATAATTTAAATGTACTTTTAAGTTAAATAAAAACAATCATGTGTTGTTTTGTTACAAATTATTATTATAACAGGTAGGCCATACTGTTTCTCCATTTCAGTCCCATTTATCCCTATTGTTGGACTGCTGGTGTCTAACTCAAGTACTAAGCTCTCAAGTAAACCAAAATAGCAAGCTCTGAATTTTTAACTTTACAATTCCTAAAGCTTTGAAGAACAACAAACATGTCATCAATTTGAACTCAACTCTGAACCCACGGCTGTGTTGCTGCAGCTGGCCTTTAGGAGGCAGACCGTAAATTGTTTCTTTTTTATTATTATTTATTTAATCTTTTGTGCTGATATTAATATTCTCTCTCACTTGTTAAAAGCAAACAAACAAACAAGTAAGCAAACCATCGCCACAGTAAGGAATTATGAAAGTTATTTGTGGAAAACATAAAAATATACAAATATATACATGTATGCAAAATATGTGTTTATAAATATCTATCATTCTGTCTCTGTATATAATTTACGACAACAAATAATGAAATATATTTTCACAGTGGAAATTGAAGAATTGAGGGAATAGTGTTTAATTCTTCTCTCAGATATATCTAGGCTTCAACTCTAGTCATGTTCATGTAACGAATGGCACAGTCTGGCATTTGCAATTTGTGCCTCAAAGCTATGCCTTAGATGGCATTTTTTTCCAAAATAATTTTTTAAAGTAACAATAATGAGCAATTGTTTCTCTAAAACAGCCATATATTTCACACTGGTATTGCAATACGTTCATGATTGTCTTAGTCCCCTGATGTAACAATCTGTCTCACTAGCGCGCTCTCCACTACCATCCAGACAGGTTCATCTTAACAAGCTAATGTATTGATCTTTTGAATAAAAAAAGCACTGATGTTATTGCTCAGATTCCCATATACAGCATTCTAATGTGGAAGTTCCAAACCTAAGTTTACATCATGTCTAACATTCATTTGCATTGATTATTTTCAAAGAGGAGCTAAAAAGAGCTCAGCTTTGAAAGTCTAGAAGTACAGAAGAACAGAGTGGGGATATGACTACTTACTCTACATAAAATAGAGGGTAAACACTGGGGAAAGAAAAAACCTTATTAAGCCAAAGGACAGTGTTGGCACAAAGGCACATGAGTATAAAATGGTCATAAATAAATTTAGAATTGAAATTAAATGAAAGTTTCTAATGATTAGAAGGCTAAGAATAAGGAACAGCCTTTCAATTAGAGTAATAGTGGAAAAGAAGTCTAGCTATTTTTAAAATAGAGCTAAGAAAGAAAAAACACTGTCTAATTGTCTGCAATAGCACAATTCTAAGTCCAACATCCAGGTAAGTTTTTCCTGGTTATGTGTCTGTAAATTCTCTTGGTTTATACATCAGTACTCACACAGTTCATCAGGATGCCTCCTTTTAAAATTAGGCATTAAACTGAACGCTGGCTTTTAGAAAAGGAGTTTCATGTAGATCCCACATAAAGGGCAGAATCAATTCTGTTTATCTTGAAATCATAAACAATATGGCAAATGACTTCAGTACTGCGGGGGTAAGCCTGAAATTCTGATTGTCTTTCACTGTCTATAGACAATCGTACATTGTTTATAAAAGGATAACTCCCATGGGATTCCAGAAAAGTTGAAAAAAAGTTCATTTAACTTCCTGTATTTATGCTCATCAACACCCTGAAATATTGGTGTCATTGTAGTATTAAAATAACTAGAAATCTTTCATTTATTTTATTTTCTTTATTTTAATTTTGTTTTATTTTTTTAATTTACAGAGTCATCCTTTCAGTGATAATGAACATTTAAAATTTAATTTAGACACAATTGACTTATAACTATGTGTTTGGCCTGTAATTCTTAAGAAGGAGGGTAACTATAGTATTGAAAGGGTGTATTGCACAAATTCCAGAAGACGAATGGATGGAAAGAAGATACGTATCAGAAATATTTGGACACTTATAAACATCTCTAGTACTATTCTACTATTACTGTTTTTGAAAAGCTACACTTGGTTCTGCTGAAGTTTAATGGTGATTACTAACACCTAGATTTCACAGTATTGATTGAAATTCCACTGTCTAGCAGAACTCTGAAATATGGACAAGAGCTGGATAAATAAATCAGTCACCATATAGTTCATACTTCTAATGAGCTGACATTACATACATTTATACTTCTATCTATCCTGTTTTCTATGACCAACTTTGTTATCATGTTTTATTAATAAATACATTTATTATAATTGATCTATGTATATTCTCTGAATTCAGTGAAGTTTTTGAAAAAATTCCCATTGTTTTTTCAGAACAGGCCTTGCAAGATCAGATTTTCAAACATGCATGGGAATGGAATGTTAAATAGGTTACCCAAAAGCGTTCACATCATATCCATCTACACAACTCACTTCATCTGGTCAATCAACAAAGTAATAAGGAGGATCTTATTTAATCAGCCATTATTAAATAGGGCAATTCACATTTAGATTGAAGACTTGAAATAATGAGCCACAGACAGCACGTTTTTAAAGAGTGCTTGCCAACTTACATTCCTTGAAAAAATAAATAAACACCTTCACTTTCATAAGCCTCTTTCTGTTGTGCTAGCAAGATCTATATGTCTCTTCACAGAACAGAGCATGAGCATACTGAGGAACAGCAGTTCACAGTTCTGATCATGCAACCCTTAACTGACTAAGGCCTGCCAAATGCAACACTTAGCAGACTCAGGCAAAGCAGTGGGTATACATTCAAGATTATGCCACAAGAAGGTCATACCACCACAACAACCTCCAGTTATAATGCCATTAAAAAGTATGACTCAGGCAAAAGTCAGAAACTAAAAAAGGCTTGTGATTCTTTAGAACTATATTTACCACAAGCACTTGAAGTACCTTTCTTCTCTACCATGCAATGACAGATAGACTAGCTATCTCTAGCTTTCTAGCTTTCAGGCCTTCTGTAAATTATAGGCACTGACATTTCTGTCCAACCCCCATTTGGAATTCTCTTTTCTGTGATGTAACAGGTCACAGAGTAGCACCAGTTTGTTTAATTACTGTTTTTCTTTAAAACTCTGAACAGAAAAATATCCTCAAAGTCATAATTAATAGTGTGTGGAAAGGAGACACAAAATATAGAGACAAAATAATTTGAAATACATTTCCAAATAGATCAGCGTGTTGCAAAGACCAAGAAAAACGAAACAAGCACCCAGCTGGGAAAACTTGTAATTGCAACCAGCCAGAACATTGAAACTGAGATAGCAAAACCACTAACAAGGCATAAAGAAAATTTAAGAAACAAATAAAAGAAGTATTCTCATATATATGACATGAGCTCCAGTAAATATGATGAAAATGTTCATCAGTAGCAGAATGCTGAACTGGCACAAAGAAGACATAAAAGTGATTATTATGATGGCAAGTAAAGCAGGCACCATGTAAAACGAAAAATCTGCTAAAAAGAAAGAAATGGGGGCTGGGTGGGGGTGGTGGGCAGGGTGGGGGGGAGGTGGTGGGAAGGAAGTACTCTAGGGCAAAATTAAGGAGGAAAATGTAAATCAACAAACAAAAATGCCCAAAGCAACCTGTTACTAGAGTTCCACCCTCAGCAAATGCAATCAAGACTAATGGTAACATTATCACAATAGAAGAATTCCTATTGCTCCAGGGATTCCATCAATATGCCTATCTATACCCTCAGCATGTGTGGCATTAAGATAATGCAATCTAAAAAAAATACCCATTAAAACAGACTGAAAAGAAGGCTAGGCTCTACATTCATTTCTGAACAAGGACTTGTTCATATCCTAATATTTTCTCTATATTCATCCAACAAAAAGAATACTTCACACCCTGACATTAATTTCCTGCATATCATTGCAGCTGCTTGTTTTTACTATTAACTTATGCTTGTTCTAAAGCTGTAAGAATAATATGTTCCTGAGAACTCTAGAACTATGTTTGTTACACTTCACTCCTGAAATAAATCAGAACAAGCTGCTCAGTCAGACCAAAAATTGTATAAGTTAACATTATCATTGGATGATCTTAAAAAAGTTCAGACTTTCAGTTTAAATAAGCACATTAGACTGTGAATAATTATATAAGCAACCTTGCAATTATCTACTCTACCAGATTATGCACCTTGAAAATCAACAGCTCTATTTTCTTCTTTTTTTTTTTAATTAGGTGTTTACTGATTTCATAAGCATAAAATCATTGGCTCTTGCATAATTCTTCCACTTATACTGCTGAATTGCATAGTCTGGCAAGGAATAAAACCATAAAGCCTAAAGGACAATTGCAATCATTATTTCATTTTGGTCAAGTGATAATGTGGCCACTGACGGGCTCCTTCTCTTGTGCTAGAAGAATCTGCCTATCAGGCAATCCAAAACATTTCTTTTGAACTTCTAAAGGTAGTAATCATGACAGAAACATCTTGTAGCCAATGCTCAGAATGGTAAAGTAAGAAGTGTTATAATGAGTGGGCAACTGTATTGTCAAGAGATGAGATATTTGCTGATGTAAAGGTCTGTTGAGGCCAAGAAATTGTACGTATGGCCAGTGGAAGTGAAGAGTTTGGGACAAAACTGTGATAACAAAAGGGACAGAAGCAGGGAAGAAGAGTCCTGGAACATAGGTGCAGATGGCATGTTCGGAAGACTGAGAAGCAAAAGAGAGGGACCACCAACTAGAGCGATGAGTTGGTAGTTGAAAAGACAATCAGCTGTAGACTATTTTGTGATAGGATACTGTACAGTGAAGAAATATTTCTGAAGAGCAAGAAGGGTTGAATAAAAGGAGGAGGCAAATGAGCAAGAAAGAAACTAGAATGCACTTTCCCAGAGTTCTTAAACTGTAACAGGTACCTAAATTGTTTTGTAGTCTGTGGGGCTGCACAGGTAAGCCAGAAATTTAAACTGACCATCAGGCTTTGAGTGCTCCCTACACAGTTTTTTCTGAGGTGTTAAAATCCACAGACTCACGGGCCTTGTGATCTAGAGGACCTGAAAAATACAATGCTTACATTCAAACTGAGAAGTTGTTCAAACATCAGATCCTCTTTCACTGGGACTTAGCTCACTGAGATTTACCATGGGAAATTATTTTATAGTGTCATCAGTAACAATTTCAAAGAAATAGATACTGTGTTTCTCTTAAATGAATTTTTAAAAAAGTTGATCTACTAATTTGTTGCCTTTTTTTCTTTTTTACTTTAATTCCTTTTTTTTTTTTTTTTAGTAACTTTAGAAAAGTTCACCACCACGGTATCAAAATGCACTCTATGTGTCTTGTAATACAGAAATAACAATGTCTAAAAATAGATTTGGAGTTATTTAAAAAGACAACAGCTCTGAAAATATTTTTAGGATTCTCTTGATGTTAATATCTATATTGCAAAAGTAGAAAAAAAGACATGAAAACTATTTAAAATATTGCTCCACAACGTGTTAATTACCCAAAGAGTAGAACATAGAGTTGAAATTCCCTTTTAATTTCTGTTTGTCTTACAGAAATATAAAAATTCAAATAACTTCAAATTCATCTTTGGATGAAGTGGTGGTAGGAAAACCATCCCCTGGGAAGCCAAAAGTAAATAATGTGACCTTCATGCCTAAACATGTATTATCAACACTACAATAAATAATTCAAAGGAAAAAAATGTAAGTTCACAACTGCTTAGGATTTGTTTGCATAAGTATGTAGATTATAAACCTCAATAAAAAATACAAGAAAGTTACTTCAGTCATTACCATATGAAGCTGTGCAATGACAACTTTGGTGACTGTTTATTAGAATGGACCAAAGTCAGCTTATTTAGTATCCATTTTCTATACCATCTACCTAATTTGTATAGTTTACCTAATAGCCTTCATATATACAGAATTACAGATTCTATCTCATGAGGGTCACTTTGCTGAAGATTCATTTTCATTCTTATAGGCACCAATGGGTCATGCTGGAGCTCAGACTTTTTGGAGGTTACACCTATGCCTGATAAAGAAGAAGACAAAGACAAAATAAAGACAGAAGTCTGACAAAGAAAAATTCTGGCAACTTTTTTTAAGTTGCAATATGCAAAAAATAGGTTTGAGTCAATGAAACCTTTCAGTTGCAACTTTTTAATTTTTAACCATGATAACCTAGCATCAGTTTTTATGAAAAGCAACTGAAATAGGATATTAAAATGTCTCTCTTTGATTGCTTAAAATTGTTCTCAAACTAATCCTTTTTTCTGAAATGAAAACTAATTCTTTTTCTATAGTTAAGACTTCTAAAATGTATGTGCATGTCTCTGTGTATGTTTTTATACTCCAAATGTCTTGCATAACTGTTGATTTCTGAAAGACAGAAGCTGAAATATTTGCCAGGATAATATTCCTGTGCTTTCTTTGCTTCCAGAAAAATTTGTCTCATTTTGTTTTTCAAGTATTTAAGATTTTCCTGGTTATTTCACCACCTCATAAACCAGCCTCTTAACCCCAGACAATAATGAAAAAGTAGCTTTTTGCTGGCCCCTGTAATAACTAGCTCTCCAGAGGGCTTTATGTGCACTACCTCATCCAAGAGGTATTGCTGCTGCAATGATGACTTGAAGCAGGGGAGATCTAAATAATGGATTAATACGAGAAACAACAAAAATGCATCTTTCTGTTAGACTTGTGTTTTCCCATATTGTGTTGGAGCTCTACTCTGTCCTTTGAATGTCTTTCAAATCTACAGTGGAGTATTTCTTCATTAGACATCCATATTGCTGGTCGTGATTTGGGACCAGGTCTGAAGTTCAGTGAAGGCATTCTGTGTCTGCCTTCCTCCGAAATGATACTGTTTCTTGACTATTTATAATAATAACAATTCTTGTTCACTTGTGTGTTCTGCATCTCTGTGTCCTGTGGCTGATGATTCATTAAGATCCACAGCAAAAAGAAAGCAAAAACTATCAATGAGAAAAACCTCCTGCTTGAGGGAGTAAAAACTGTCCATGAAAATGACAGGAATGTTACAATTTCCCTTGTCTAGAGGAATAATAAAGATGGACTTTAGAAAAATAAACAGTGATTGGGAAAATCTTTGGTGTGAATTGAGAGACTTGAAAAGTGTGAATTTATTTCTTGTGTGTGTTAATGATTCTTTAAGCACTGGCTAAATAAATGCCCTTTATATATGCTACAGATGCTAGTGTTATGGTATATATATGCTATATAAGTTTAATAAAATAAAGGAAGTATTTGGAGGCTATGCTCAGTGCCAGCTGTAGGGAAAGTCTGTGATGCCAGTGATACAAGATTACATGCTAGTAGTAACTTAAATATGGAGGTTCATGGGTTTCCTTCCATGATATGGCTGGCACTAGCTTCTAACATAATTGAATCAAGGCACACAGTGCAAGTTCTCCATTCATAATTGTATTTAAGATAAGTAAACATTCCTGCGTTTTCACTTCATTAAAACCACATTGCATTTTGTAATACTAGATACTGACGCTAAATCTCTCCAAGAAGGCTATTTAAAAGGCTTTAAAAAATACAGTTTTGGTAGAATAAAAGTAACATTTTATGCAGATGTTTGCATTTTGTTTTCCTTGTGTGGGCGTGGGTGTGTATACACACGTGTAAGTGACTTGGTAGATGTAGACAGAATTTTATATTTTTTTTTAATACTGCAGATAAGGAATCAGTGTGTGTTGCCTGTGGCTATTTACAAGGAAACCTACCAACCCTAAATAATGTGAAAATCTTCTTGAGAGGAGCAGTGCCATAGCAGTCACTGAGCCAGAGAAATTCAATTTGCCTACTGTAAAGTCTGTTTTGTCTGTCACAGAAACTAATTCAATCCAAAATTACTAGATTCAGCTACACTAGTCAGGGAAGGATGTCCAGTCCCTGACAGCACAGTGGAGATCATAGGCAGGAACTGCCAAAAGCAGTCAGTGTTGTTACTCTATCCAGAGACTAGACTGGGTCTTTCCCTCAGGAAGGGTTTGGAGTTCATGTTAAAGGCTCTCAGTTTCTGCAGTTTTTCTTCTCACACTTGGAGATTGACTGAACGCTGTCAAAAGAGCATACCCTAAAAGTTATTTTTGGTGTTTAAACTGATTTTCCATTAATATACAAGAAGGAAGAGGATAAATGAAGAAGAAAATCAGACATAATAGTGTGTAGGTGTGGAGTAAGATGTTTTGCTCCATTCAGCAGGGTTAAATTTGCAGACAAAGATAAACAAGTGAACTGCAATTTATGCATGTGTTTTGAATAGTGTTCCTGGAGAAGTTTGACAGATACATAATGATAATAAACGTCACCTTTGGACCATTTTTCTATTTCACAGGATGGAGGAAAAACAAAAAAAAAATCAGTTCCTAATTTTTGAATCAACTCTTCATTTAAACAGCCAAGAATAAATATCCCTGTTTTTCTTCAATGGCAGTCCAGGTCATGTAAAGTAAATATGGACATGAGTTTCTTCCAAAACTTAGATTCACTTTAAACGGTTTATCTCACTCCCCCTCCTAAACAAGATGGAAAAGATCATGTGCTGAAATAAGGACAGGGACATCACTCACTGATTACTGTTTTCACAGAATCACAGGTTGGAAGGGACCTCAGGGATCATCTAGTCCAACCTTTCTAGGAAAAGCAGACTAGACAAGATGGCCCAGCACCCTGTCCAGACGAATCTTGAAAGTGTCCAACGTGGCTGAGTCAACTATTTCCCTGGGGAGATTATTCCAATGGTTGACTGTCCTCACTGTGAAAAATTTCCCACTCATGTCCAATCGGAATCTCCCCAAGAGCAACCTCTGTCCATTCCCCCTTGTCCTCTCCATGTGGCTCCTTGTTAAAAGGGAGTCTCCATCGTTTTTGTAGCTACCCCTTAAGTACTGGTACATGGTGATGAGATCCCTTCTGAGCCTCTTTTTCTTAAGGCTGAACAAACCTAGTTGTCCCAGCCCTAACCATGTATGGCAGGCTGGCCAAAACAGACTTGACTTGGGGAAAAATAAATAATTTATTGCCAGTTTAGAGTAGGATTGTGAGAAACAAAGACAAAGCTAAAACACCTTCCCCCACCACTCCCCACTTCTTCCCAAGCTCAACTTCATTCCTTCACTCCTAACTCTTCAAAATAAACGCAGTACAGAGAGACATGGAATAGGTGTTTTGGACCCTTAGCAGCTTCTATCTGCTGCTCCTTCCTCCTCACACTGTTCCCCTGCTTCACCATGGGTCCCTCCCACAGGCTGCAGTCCTTCAGGATAAACCTGCTCGAGCATGGGCTCTCCTTGGGCTGCAGTTCCTTCAGGGAGTATACACCTGCTCTGGCACAGAGTCCAGCATAGGCTGCAATGTGGGCATTGCTCCACTATGGTCCTTTCCATGGGCAGCAGGGAAATAGCTCCTACACTGACATCTCTCCTGTGGTCTGCAGGGAAATCTCTGCTCTGGAGCCTAGAGCACCTCCTCCTCTCCTCTGCCTCTCACTTTAGTGCTCACAGGGTTGTTTCTCACACTTTTTTCCTTACTCCCTACTGCCTGTGTACCATTTTTCCCTCTCTTAAATCTGGCATTACCATCTTGACTGATGGGCTCACCTGTGTCTTGTGGTGGATCCATTGTAGCTGGCTGGAACTGGCTGTGTCCACCACAGGGCAGCCCCTGGCTCCCACCCTGCTGCCAGCACCTGGACATCCACACTCAATGCAGCTATAAATATTCCAGAGTTTGGATGCAAAACTGTAAGTGGACCTATGTTCACTGGAAGTTAGGCTCTATTGTCTTCGACAAGTTCCCAGATCAGAACGAGCCCTCCAGAAAGGCTGATCTTAGTTTCGAGTACATTTAAAAAATAAATTAAACCAGGCAAATTTGGACCACAGAGAAAACACTTTACAGAATATTTTCCTCCTTGCTGCCAGATTTCTGTGTCAGAATAGCTGGGATCAGTTTATATGTGTCTAATCCTGATTTCAATGAACAGGTAAAGCTCCCACCTTCACGTGGGATGTCACTCACATGGAAGATCACTTTTAGGCTCTGAATCTGCAGTGATTTACTACCACAGGAAGGGTTTTTTTGCTGTTTAAATCACCTGGTATGTTTTTTTCCCTCCTCTATGGGTGATGTATGTAACAACACAGCCTCACCTGTCAGTCTTCAATTTAACACCAAATATCCATTTCAGGCAGCTATTGATCAAAAATTAATTTAACATATAAATAAAACTTATTTTCCCTCGTGTAATGGAATAAGTGGAAAAATATTGAATTGTAGAGTTATTCTAGAATCTGTGGTATTTTTATTACTGTGCTTATGTTTTGAAAATACACATAGTTTTGTTTGTGTGGTTTTAATGCATTTGTTATACAGTATTTCACTAATGAGCCTTTTGAATTTATTATCAAAATGGCTTTGGGATTTCAGGGGCTCCTAGACCCCATGCTAAAGTTGCACAATTAAATACATAAAACACATGTCTTGCTGCAGTTTTACTGGTCATTTTCCTCTTCTCCTTAACCTTAAAATGCGTTTGTAGTGATTCTTTTGAAAAATGCTTTGATATCTTTCTATGCATTAAAACATTTTATGCTTTACCATTTCAGAAAGGTCAACCAAGATGAGGGTACAGACCTATTTTTCTTGGTTTTCTCTTCTGGCATTTTACATTATTTGTTTTATTGTTCCTTTGTGGTTCTATTTATTTTATTTGGTCACCTTTTTTTGTCTTTTTTATTGTCTTTTTCTAGTAAACATAATCTCACTAGAGTGGAATTAGGCCAAACTTACCCTATGCTAGGAACTGCCTTCAAAATATTGTATTTTCTTTTAGAAATTAACATACTTTGCTAACATGATGGTGAATACTTGTGCTAGTCTTAGCCATAAATGTTAGAATGTTGTCACAAATGTTCTTAGCAAGGAGATATCAGCCTTTCCATACCTTCCTCCTTTGATGATGGAAAAAATATATGCTTCCCAAGGACAGCTTCCAATGGCTTCTTTTCTGTGAATACGTTTAAGTGTGAAAGGAAAAAATAATTACTTTCTAAAATGCCTATATTTCTTGATATTGTATATTCCCATTTGGTTTAATATACAAGTTTAATAGCAGAAAATGTGATATACAGCCTTGGGTAATAATGAATTTCAGCCTGAAATACTGCTATTCTGTCTGAACTCATAAAGTATAACTCTTGGGCAACAGGAAAGATGGGCAAGCCACAGGAATTTGCAGGAAAATATGCTACTAAAGAGGAGACTGGGACACTAGGAATTTACGATCTCTGTACACATGTATCATGCTATGAAACTGCAACAAACAAGAGAGAATGAACTCTCTAAGCTTTCAGATCTAAAAGATGAATCTTCAGATCTGGTTGCCAAATATGCTATCACAATAGATAAAATATCTGGTGGCAAATCCTAGAGCTCGTGTCAGTCAAGACATTGACAACCCAGGCACTGAAGAACATTCTCAGAAAGCAATGAGGACAGAACAGCGTCCTGCATTCTGAAATGGTCATATTGCATTATATGGGACCTTATCTGAGGTCTCCTATTCCCCTTGACACTTCGTCTAGGTTCAAGGTTGAACTAAGCAGTGAAAGGACTTTAAGGTATTAAAAGGAAGAGAGAACTGAAGCCTTCTTTACCTATCATGATTAAAGGAGTCTCAGGAAAATGTTTCTCTGAGGCCGAGAAGAATTTGAAAAAAAACAAAAAGAACAGACACAAGCACTTCATCACATGGAAAAAAAATAACATCACTGTGGGATTAAGCAAAACTCTTTCAGCAAATAGTAACTATGAAAACAAAAAAAAAAAAAAAAAAAAAGAAAAAGGGAAAAAAGATCATCTGAAGGTTCAGGAACTTGGTCAAATACTTTCAACGGAAAACCAGAACAACCACTGGAAAGAAGTGAAACATTTTAAAAGACTCTGAAGATTGAGTACACTAATATAAAATATTATGTTCAGTTTATATTCATATAATTATTTATATGTATATATATATAAACTGAGCATTATAAGGGGGCTTATAAAAAAGGTGGAGAGAGACTTTTTACCAAGGCCTCTAGTGATAAGAAAAGGGGCAACAGTTTCAAAACAAATTAAGGTAGATTTAAACTGGACATAAGGAAGAATTTTTTTATGTTGAGAGTGGTGAGGCACTGGAATAGGTTGCCCAGAGAAGTTCTACATACCCTAGCATTGGCAATGTTCAAGGTCAAGTTGGACGGGGCTTTGAGCAACCTGGAAGCACCTAACCTTTTCTTTTGACAGTTTCTAAAACAAAAAAAAAGATATTCTTTCTCCATTTCAAAATGTTTTTTTCTTAAATCTAAACAGAGATCAAAATACTGCTTAGAAATTAAAGTAATATGAAAACTTACTAATTGAGCTAAAATTTTCAGGTGAACAGCATTTAGGAGGGGGGAGTGGCAGGTGAAATTATGAAAGAAAAAGAAAGACAAGCCTGTTTCAGTTCAGCCTAGCCTAGGTTTATGTACTGAAACAGAATTCTGTTGTTCACCTACACTTATGTTAATGAGAAACTTCTGGTAATATGGCAGCACATTGCAGAAATATTTACTTATGACCCCAAAGCAGGGCTAAAAAAGCTGGAGACAGTACCATGCTGGCAAGGCTAGAGCAAGACCCTGTTTCTTTGACATGAATTTAAGAATCTCTGTATAAAAACACCTAAGGTCACAAACTGCTATCATCACAGTGACTTGGTGATATTGTAGTTAATGAGTATAGTTGTAAGATCCTAAATGATGCTTCACAACTTTAGGTTTTATTTCATTGTATCTTGCATTAGCTCTTACTGATTTCAAACTTGAAACAATGTTCTTCTACTGAAAAAAAAAAAGTATCTCTTCTTGAATACAACTATTATTTTTGTCTAGCTCACCCCTGCATTCTCACTTCATATAGTTTCAGAGAGATTAGAATGAAGGATATTGTAAAGAGGCAGCTGGACTATTTTAAGATTATATTGATTGGACAATGTGATTAATAACCAAAGTAATTCAACCCAGGTTTAGCTGAAAAGGAAAGAAACCAAGAGTATCAGGGAATATGTTTGGATAGGTTCTTTTTTTTAAAAAATTATTTTTTCTAACATTCTCCCATGTGTATATTCCACAATAAAGTGGATTTTTGACTTTTAAGTATTCCTCACATTTGAGAGCTTTTACAGTATTCCAAAATAAAGCTAAGTCTTGTTTGATTTATATCTTCTTTTGATAACATTGTACAGTGTAGAAAATTTAGAGGTGTAAATCCCATTATCACTACACATGTAAATTTACTGTGTGTTAGTAGGCACTCTTATGTGTCAGCTTTTACAGTCTCAAATCAGCCATTTAACCAAACTAAATTTTTTTTTGTTTCACAATGTAACTGCATGTTTAAATTAAAATCCTTCTTTCTGCACTTATTACAATGAATTGGAATCAACATCTAAAAAATGTTTTCAAAGAGTTGAACATTCCTCCCTGGCTGTTTTAATTTGGATTTGTTTGCTGGCAACTCAAGCAAGAAAAGAACAAACAAAATTCCCTAACATTCCATTAATGAACTAATTTCCAGAAGGATAAGATCATGTCCCTGCTGAAGACCGTAATGTCTGATGTCTTCCAACCCGAGGCTACCCTGAAACTAGCCTTTGTTTAGCCATGTGCAAATTCTTCTCATAAAAAGCGACATCATTAATGCAGGGTGTCACCCTCTGATTGTCTAATAGGGTTTGGCACAGCAAGAGGATTTTCTCCTTCCCTTCCTTCCCTTCCTTTCATATGTAACATCATCTTTTACCATCTCTTACATAGCCTGTATCAGAAAACTTGATCAGAAATTCAGCTTTTAAAAAGTAATATAATTTTTGTAAGCCAAGGGAGACAGCATCCTAAAATTGTACTCTGATTCTTCTTTGCTGTAATCATAATTTATCTGCCACCTAACTTATTGGTGTTTTTTAGCACATAGTCAGATGCTCTGATATCATAGCGTGCTCTGATCTCATCCCCTTCTTTCTCTTTTTAGAGTGCAGTCTCTGGTAGCCAGCACCCTCCATTAACATCAGGATCAAGAGTATTAAGGTTGTTTTCTTTCCCAAGTGACACGATCATTGATAGAAGAGGGAAGGATATAAGTAGCGGTAGGTTCTCTTGGTAAGAGTTAGGAATGTAATCTGACTTTGCATTTGATGGATGATCATTTGCTTCCTTTGTGGACTAGGCACTGTTACCCATTTAAAGTATCTCTAACTAGATAGAGTGCAATAAGGACAGTGTAGAGAGACTATTTCTTTTCCTCGCATTCCCCCAGTCCTAATCAATAATGACTTCAGCTCTTCATCCTATTAAAAGGAACAAAGAAAAAAGCATGGCAGATTCTCGGAGGTAAGCC
This sequence comes from Phalacrocorax carbo, assembly GCF_963921805.1. Lineage (NCBI taxonomy): Eukaryota > Metazoa > Chordata > Aves > Suliformes > Phalacrocoracidae > Phalacrocorax > Phalacrocorax carbo. The sequence continues at coordinate 59,447,605 of NC_087548.1, forward strand.
TTCTGTTTCTCTTTGTGTTTGAAGTAGCCCACAGACTCTCAGCACAAGGACTTGCCAACAAACTTTACCCCAAGGGTCACTTCAGGGCCAGCTTAGTTATGGAAAGCAATCTTTTCCTTCTCTTAAAAAAAAAAAAAAAGTAAGGGTAAAGGAATGGAAGCTTGGGAATGGGAGTGGGTGTGAGAGGAAGGTGCAACTTGTCAGTCACCTGTGCTTCAGAAGGACACACTGAAGTTAATACTTTAGGAAAAATTGATTCTTATTTCCATATAATGCACCCCATACTGTTTAATGCGGCTAAGTGTATTCAAAGGCATTATTCTGGATTATCTCAGAACTGAAGTACCAGCTAATACAATTTTTTTATTATGTGAATTAGTCATAAAAGTTTAATGTCACAGTATAGATAATAGTAGTTGACTCCTTTGTGTTTCTCTTAACATCCTGTGGCAGGTGTTACATATATGCATCCTTACTTGAAATGTGGTACAATAAAAGTTACACCATAAAGACAAATTACCATTAAAATGAGTTTGTATAGTAAAGGGCCAAACATTGACTGTTTCTATTCTATTCTATTCTATTCTATTCTATTCTATTCTATTCTATTCTATTCTATTCTATTCTATTCTATTCTGTTCTGGATCCCGTACATATGTGATTTTGCTTCTGTCTTGTAATAGATAGTGATAATATCAATAGGTATGCCTTGCACACAGTCAGTACTTGCTTTTCTTTATTTTTCAATTATTTTCCTTTATTTTACCCATTAGAGAGTTCTCTGAGTTTTTTAATTTATTAATAACTTTAGTTGTGTTGTGTTACCTTAATAGTGGAGTATAAGTATACTTGGTACAGCATAGGACAGGATCACACTATCTATTTTAAAAATTTCAGGGTTTTTGCATTACATTTTTTTCTGTTCATTGCTCCATCTTGGACAGGGTGGAAGGAATAAAGAAAACTGCTTGTGTAACAGCAAAAGAGAAAAAGGAAGATATATAGAGATTTTCTGTTTTTTAAATAAAACTCCTTTGTAGTTTTGCAACTAATAGATGCAATGCTGGGTGGGGGGGACTTGGTCTTAGAAAAGCCTAGCACAAACCACCTGGTCTCTACTACACTGCCTAGACCCTCCAGGTACTGGGAAATGTAACAGAGTCCATAGTGAACTGAATATAAGAATCCCCAACCCACCTCTGAAGATTTTTAGGGAATGACTTTTTCTGAATAATGCATCCAGTTCTGTATTATTGGAAAATTATGTGTTTGGCATGTAAAGTTACCATATGTAGAAGCCAGTAAATAGCTGGCCCACAGCTCCTGCCTCTCCGTGCAGGTTATCACCAAGTTACCAGTTCCTTTCCCAGCTTCCCTTCCTTTTGTTAAAGTCTTGGATACCAAAGCTTACCACAGAAACCACCTGTCCCTAATTATTCAGATATTTTGGCTGTGAAAAAGTAAATAAGTTTCTAGTCATTTAGGCTATTTATATCCAGAATGAAATAAGTACTAATGTGTGCAGAAATCATCTCCTTAAAAATGCACAGTTGTTTTCCTGCAATTCTGTAATCATGACTTGAAATGAGTATTCTGACTGTCCTACTAGGACATGTTATTTTAGGTATCCTTGTACTCACACTGCTTCCTTTAACTGTCACCTGCCTAGTTATCTGCACGGTGATTAATAAAATCATGGTTACTGCCCACACATTTATGAAAAACAGAGTAAGTGTGAAGAGTTACTGCACATACAAACAACTAAGGGCTCTTGGCTTTTCACGGTTCTCAGGGTACCACTGCTGATTACCACAACCTGCAGGGTACATAGTCCAAACTGTGCTACAGATGTATCACTCCCTTGGATTATTTCAGACAAGTGCAATCTTTCTTTACCAAGGCAACCTCAAAATTGCCGTGACATGAATTTTTCTTTTCAGGTGACACATTTTTCACAAAGAAAGAACATCTGATGACAGCTGCATTGACATAGAACTGTGTAGGACCATCTGCCTCAGAAATCTTAGCTTCTCCATGTGCTATAATTCACAGCAATCATTCCTGAACTATTTTCTTGTTTGTTTGGACATTTTGAGAGTCAGGGTATTATTTATTCTGTCTCCCTCTTCCCTGACTAGTGCTAAATTCTAAGTAATCTATATCATTCCTTCTTAAATCTCTAATATTGACTGCCCCCCTCAAAGCCAAGGCATGACATTTGGTGTCATCAAATCCCTCCACAGCTCCACTATCAAGTAAGCATACAAAGTACTCCATGAGCAAAAGCAGGCAAGAATAAGGGTGCCAGAGTTCTAGCTAAACCTTGAGTAGGAGTCTCAAGGGATTCCTTACTCCCCATATTCTAAGTTACTTTAACAACTAATAACTACTCCAATAAGACAGTTTTTAATTGGAAATAGTTTTAATCCTTAGCATATTTTTTACTAGCTATGTGTAGAATGAAGATTATGTTTGTTTTCAGTCCAATTCCATGTTTTACTTCTAGCCCTCATACCTTGACCAAAGTTGATGTCCAGTCCAGCTGAGGCATTAATTTTTGTTTTCAGAAAATATATAATTTATTGTGGAAATGTATACTTTATTCAATCTCTGTCTCTTAATTTGCTGTTAGTAATGCACCTTACTTATGACTACGGAGAGAATCTACTGCAAGATATCTGTGGCAAAATTATATCCAGAATTACGGAACTGAATATTTTTTAAGCTTGGCTTTGTATCACATGAGGGCATATATATGCTTATATGGGATGCAGGAATGAATAGATGGTCAGTCATCCTGAACTTCCCTGCCCATCAGCTAGCACCTTCTGTTAAGAACGGAGATGCTTAATGAGTTGCTTTGCCTTCCAGATCACCTGAGCAAGCAGAAATTAAATTGACTGTGATGTTCACTTCCTCTCTTAAAAGAGTCTGAAAACAAATAACAGTCCACCCATCCGTATCATTCATCAGAAGTGTTTGACTCAAAACACACCATAAAAGCCTGATACATATTCTACCTATTCTAGAAACTGGCTTCTTTTCTAGACATGAGACAGACAGACTGAAGCTGGTTGCAAGGCCATATGAAAGTTTACTTTAAACCTTCAGTAAAACTGCACTCACTTATCCCAGGCAAAGGAGGCCTTGCTTTGCAGGCAAGAGTTGAAAGACACTGATGTTCAGGTCCAGGAAAAATTGTGACAAAACTGTCAAACTCCAAGTCATGCCACCATGGACAGAACTGAAAGTGGGGTCTCCCTCCCACCTCATACTGCTCTGTGAAAACAGTGGTGAGGGCAACGTCACTGATATAGGTAGACCAGCTGAACGCTTATTTACCACAGGATTTTCTGCCAGCACTTTTCAGCTTAATTTTAATGTTTATTTAATGAGCGTTTCATTTTTACTCCTTGCCCTTTTGAGAAGCACTGAGGAATAAAGAGAGTGAAGTTGTTAAATAATTTAATAAACTTCTAAATAAGAGAAACATTATCTAGTTCCTCAAATTCCTTTTATGGTTAAATCATTTTGATTTGAATTTCAAGGTACATACCATTAAGGTTTTTGAGAGTATGTACCATAAATATTGTCACTGAGCTATGAGACTGTTTCTTATAGCATGACTCACAATTTAGGCTTGATAAACAAATTCATCAGCACTGTAAAGTTATATCACCAAATGCAAGTTGCAGCAAAAAGACATACCTTAGAATGGAAACCATTACCCAAACTAAAGAGGATAGTGTTATTAATATTTTAAAACTACTTCATCTATTGTGAAACTTCTCACTGATTTTACAAAACAATTCTAACCTCTAAGGGTGGATCCACACCAAAGAAATTAAAACCTAACACATTGCATCTTGAAAAACAAGGATTTCAATACATTGCCAAAACAAATTATTTTGACTTGCTTTAAAAATATATGGAGGCTCCTTCAAGTATTATCATGGATAAGTCATTATATGACTTGCAGGTTTATACATCACTGCTCTTTGCTGTCAGTATGAAAAATAGGACTTTTTGTTTACTTAAAAAATTGAAATGCCATGGTTCTGCTGTTGAAAAATGGGGTAGGAAAAAAGTGTGTCCTCCCATTTTTGAAAAATGTATTTTTTATTGAAGCAAAAGAGATAGGAGGAGAAAGAGATCATGTACACTCGGGGAACCAAACTGGTCTCTATTTATACAGGAAAAAGGCTAATAATAATAATAGGCGCGTCATTGAAGACAAAGTGTCCAGAATTAAGTATGGAGCTGATGACAACATGAGACAAAAATTAAGGTCTCAGCCTACAGCAGAACCACCTTTGAATCCCAATAGATACATAATTAATAAAAGCATGATGAAATAAGAATAACGGTTCATGATAGATTGAGACTCCCTAGTCAGAATGCATCTGTTAATAATAAAAAAATCCCTTCTGGAATGAGAGTTTAATAGTTCTCATTCATGCTTTAAATAGTAGATCACAGAAATAAATCAGCATTATGATTTTAGGGGGTACAACTTATGAAATATAATATATTGTTTCTGGCATTTCATTTACTGTAAAATCGTTTTTAAAATATTCTGTAATATTCATTTTCAGAGGGAAATTGATCAAATAATAATGCAAATACTAAAGTACAGCCTGCATTAATCTTAATTTTTTTAATTTTTAAAAGCCTATGAAAAGTAATTTAGCTGTTGTGATGGGAGGACAGATTATTTTGACAGATTCTGAAAATCTGTGGAATAATAAGGGAGGATCATGTATGTGCGCGTGCATTACATGTACTTTAAGGCCCAACCGTGCAGCTGTGAAACATTTGTAGTTTCTGTCCCAAACCTATATGACCAGGTCCACTCTGATGGTACTCATAAACAATTTATTCCAAGATAAGTTTGCTACATTTTAGAGTAGTAAACTCTAAACTTTGACAATTCTCTTTAACTAACTAACTAACTAGTCTTCTTTTGTTTGTTATCAATTTCCTATAGAAAATGTTAGGAAATACTGGCTATATTACAAATCTTGAGATAACCTAATTTGTTTTTCTGATGAAAAAATGCCACTAATATTAAAAAAAAAAAAGCTACATAGTTAAGTATTATTGAGTTTTCCAAGCAAGGAGGTCTTTCTTAAGCAGCCTCAAAGGCAGACAGAAATGAGCAATGACTGTACCAGATGGCAGGACTCCCACTAAAGTAAGCCCATGATGAATCTGTGTTTCCCACCTCATGAAGAAAGATAAATTACCTACATGGATCTCCTCCAGTAATGAATAGCTGTAATTTTAATATCTACTAAGCTCATGCCCATATCATTAATCCAAGAATAGGTCATGTTTCTAAAGCTGAACAATTAATGGTTCCTCCAACCTAGTGATGGAAAGCAAACAAACCAAAATGAGAATTAAGTTCTGAAATAGTTTGAAGGAGAAGGAAAATCCCAGAAAAATGAAACCCCTGTTTCCGATATGGGTCAAGAGAAAATTGTTTCTTCCACCCACCTGCTTCTATGCAGTTATTTAAAAACAGGAATTGAAATTTCTAGATAATTTTTTTCCATATAAACATTTCACAAAAAAGTGACATCTCCAGACTCCTGATTATCTTTGTAATTAGTCAGAAATATTGCCTGAATCTGCCACATATTACACATATTTGCAGTTATGCTGATTTTTTTTTCACTTAAAATTAATTATTTTTTCTCCACAGTTAACTTTGTTTAGAGTAATTAAGTAAATTGTGAGGTTAAAGAAACATATTTGTAGTATTATTCATGTCACACAATACACATGAAGACTAAAAGGGAGCATTAATAAATATTTAAAAACGAAATGCAAGGCACTTGAAAATTTTCCCATGCCTTTTTTCTGTCATACAATGTTGAGAAGTTAGTAGTCTGAAAAGCTTTGTCCAAAGGCACAAGAGAATCTCAGGTTTTGCTAAAGAATAAATATCTAACCATTCTTAGGAGATTAGCTGATCACTTAGAGCAATAAATGAGAAATTTCCAAGAAGAACAGTGCAAATGAGATGAGAAGAAAATAATTTTTATTCACATACATGTTTTCTTGGTTTTTGGGTGTGGTTCTGTTTTTGAGATATGTTCTGAAGGAGATCCTCCCTGCACTTCTGAAGACCTACCGTATACATATTTTGTGATGATAGAAAATGGGATCAATTGATCAAACCTGAAAACATGGTGAAAAGTGAAATGAAGGACAGCAAAACAGCTGTCTGGTAATTGCTTCACAATACTGAGATCAGGTTTGTTTGTAGCAATATAAGAATTCAGACAATCTGTACTGCGTACGCTAGTAGACAGTCATGCTGAGTTCACAAAACATGTACACTGTGCTATTTAGATGTTCATGTAAGTCTAGAAAAAAAAGAAAGAAAAAAGTTTGAGAAAATTACATACTACTAAATGAATTAATATAACTCTACAAGATTCCATAGACTTATTACTACTCAGAGCTTGTGGAGACAAACTGAGGAAGAACTGAGCATCAATAATCTTTGTATGTCGGGGCTTATAACAGGCCCTTTAAGACCCAGGCAAATGGCATGCCCTTGTTCTGGAAGATAATCAGGCACGGGTATTAGGAGTCAAGCCAGAGGCCAGACTCCTACTCGGCGGATTCAAAAAGCCTCCTAGACAAAAAGAAAGTGAGGGATGGCTTTACATTTTTTCTTTTAGATGGAAAGGCTTAAAGACGAAGAGGTGCAGAAAATATCTGACAATATAAAAAGTTGCTGTCAAAGTGAAGCAAGAGGAGGATGGTGTCTCCTTTGAAGTTGGTCAGAAAAGTTTGTTGCCGAGTTAGGTGAAGCTGTCTTCTTCTTTTGGAGAACTGACAGTAAAAACTTCTTAAGAAATGCTATATGGGGATGGTTGTGGCCCTGAATGCAGCAGCTTACATTAAGATAACCAAACACCCCCACTTATGCAAATTCCTGTTGGACTTTTCTTGAAGTTCTAAGGATCTGCAGAGATCCAGAAAGCCTCTGATATATTTTATAGTAAATAATTAACAGTAATACAAAATGTTAGTGCTGGCTAAAACAATGAATATTTGGTGTGAGTACACATATTCCTTTAAAGCTATGTCTATTTCCTTCAGATAATTTCATTAATAAATTCAGTTGATTAGCATTATCCTCACTCACACAGAAAAATAAAAGAAAAAGTCAGATAACAACAATTCTTCAAAAATCAGCCATCTTCTATTACCAAGTTTTGTAAAAGAGGCCTGCATACTCATTCAAGGAACTATTTTGCTTGAACATTCTTCCCTAATCATTAAATAATCATACAGCAAGTGTGATGGAAAGACAGTATTGACCAAAATGCTAGAACAGAGCTATGCTATTGGAAACCAGAATAAAAATGGTGATCTCAAGAAAGCAATGCAGATTTACCCTTTGAGACCACATACTTGCTTAAGTGATAACTTACCAAAGAGAAGATTAAACCCAGTAAAACTAATTCTTTACCCGTAAGAAAGAGCAAGAAGTTTTCAATTTATCTTGACCTTCCTTAACAAACTGCTCTTGTAATTACAAAAATGCAGAAGATAAGCTCAGCTTGCCCAGTTCTCTCACCAGTTAAAATCATGAGATACAGAATATTCGTTGTTTCAGCCAGCGCTAACATTTTGTATTACTGTTAATTATTACAGTGTTCTGTATCAAATACGCATTCCGAAGGTGATCATAGTCATCCTCGGATACAGTAGTGACCCTGACATGAACACCACCGACCGTCAGGGAGTCAGTGAGCCACATCACAGATAAGCCAGGTAAGCCCACGCCTGTGCCGCACCTACATGGGGGCCTCCAGGCCTGTGCTGTGCGGGTCAAGTCCCTTGGCAGCAGAATGAACTTAGCCAGCACACTGCAACAGAGGAGGTGGCAGGCAGGTCCCACAGGGTGCCAGTGAGCCTTGCCTTTGTCTGCAAGTGCTCCAAGAAGTTCCCATGTGAACTGTTTTTGTTTTGGTTGTAGAATTGATAAAGAGCTGTTTCCTCGCAAGAAAATGCTGTAATAGCTCAACTGACTGAAAGGGGAGAAAACCCTGCTGGGGATGGGGACTGCATGGCATGCCGCAACCGTGGTGGAGTCCAGTTCCATGCTAGCCACCCAGGGCTCCCAGCATCCAAAGGAATGTTAGTTTGTCTATACTAACTATAGTTTGTCTATACTATTCTCTTCTTATAATGCTAGCTCTATTAACAGTATTTTAAATTAAATGTTATGGAGTCCAAGTGCCCAGTTTCTTACTGGGATCATTACAGATCAGAACCTTCCAGTGCAAAACAAATGCACTGGGTCAAACTGCCAGGTGGAATACACAAGCTTCATTCAGCTGATACAACTGACAGTTCTTAACTTAAAGTAGAGGGTCTGGCCATTTGTGCCCTAACCTTCCTTAGGAAAAATGACAATAATATATCAAGCTATGGAAATTTAACTTATGGCCTATAGAAATGGATTTTTTCATGCCACTCAGAAAGGTCCTATGGCTAACATAATGAAAAAACCTCTGGAAGTGAATACAGCTTGCAGTAAAAGGACACTTTAGGAAAGCAACGTTTATTTTAATGTCTATAGTTCATCTGTGTCACCCGTATTTTCAAAAATGGTTATCAGCAGCAGCTCCACGAGCAGTGCAAGGGAAATGTAGTTATTCAATACCTTTGAATTGAAGTTCTTTCTGTTGACTCTGTGAATTGCATGATGAAAATATATATTCATTAATGTCAGATTCTTTTAATTTGGCTCTATCAGAAAATATTTTATAAGCAATAACTGTGTTGAATCCAAATCCTTTGCAGTGGAAATGATAAGTAACAAAGATTATTGAGATACTTTACTAGAGAGAGCTAATAAAGTATGGCAAATTTAATATATCTGTTTTCTCCCTCAGGATAAGACTCATTACCATGCATAATGCTTTTCAAAGACCACATATTGTAACAGGGGTGGACAAAAAATTGTTTATATAGATTCTAAAATTCATAAAATTCATCTCATATTCACACATTACTGCTGACCAAGGTCATTTTGCTGTCACTGTTAGAGCAGAACAGAATAACTGTTAAGTACATATTTCAGCAGTTATAAACAACTGGCAGTAGAAAAGCTGTATGTGTTTATTCTGTGTGAGCTGTTGTTTCCTCTTCATGGAGTCTTCTAGTGTTCAATAAAACCTTCAATTAACCAGACACTCCTTGACTATGCGTGAGGAGTAACACTGTATATCATAGTATATTGTAAAACAGAGCAAATACAAATATACAGTAGATTCTCCAGTAAAGGCTGAGGAAGGGCATCACGTTTAGGAAATAATCATGACAGATCCACCTTCAAAGCCAAGGAATGATTGTCACTAAGTTCAATATTAAGTTGATGGGATTCATTCTGAAACTAATGAAAAATGTGATAATAGAAGAGAAAGTCATTAAGAACCTGTGCCCAGTGGTTATATTGCTCATGTGAGAAATCTCACAGGTAGTATGGAGATACCTAGCTATCACTTTTGTTTTGTTTTAGTTATTACTTTTGTTTTGTTGAATACATGAATAATATAACTGCTGAATTAGTCCACAGTACAGCAGGGACATACTCACATGTATGAGGTACCTTGCCTTTCTGTCAGAGCAATGTAAACTGGCTAAAATATTCAAGTTACCATTGTCTCTGAGATATTTAAGACATGATTTACAACATAGTATTCCTGTTTTATTTTGCAGTGTTTTTCTATTCATTGAAGTAGTGTAAGCCTGTAGCATGTTTTTCTTAATCTTTTTTGTTTCATAAACATGACCACATCTATGAGAGCACATAATTCTGAAAGTGCCTAGAAAGAGATTTCTTACAATTCAGTAAATTTCATATATTTAGGTACCCTGCAATTTAAACACTCATAGAGACATTCCCTTACTTGTTATGTCCTTCTGATGCCTATGGGGTTTAAAGACTATTATAAAAGATAATAAATTTATCATGAACAGAAGGTCTATTTTCTTAAGTTGATAGGGCTGTATTTGAGGAAAAGCATTTCTTTGTTTAGTAGACATTGTTTCATATGCAGTGCAGATCTGTTTCTAATTCTGAGCAACAGCGGTGCTGAATGGGACAGATCAGTATGTTTCTTCTCAGTAATATCAACAGGTATTTTCTTTGCCTCTAACCTATAGAGAAATAAGGGTTTGGGGTCTGATTTGTTAATCAGAAAGCATCTGCTTTTTATAGTCTTTATGAGCTTTTCTGTTCAAAATGTTACTTAAAATCAATTGGGGAAATGAGAGAAATAGCAATTAAGATAAAATTCCTTTAAATAGTCATTGGCCTCTTTTGGAACTTAATTTGTTGTCTCTGAGTCTTTGAAAAAAAGTCAAAATTATACTTCAATTGGTAATGATCTCCACAGTGTAATATTTTATTTCTTGCGCTATTTAAAGAATGAGACACTCAAAGGTGACTTGTCTGCTTGAAGTACTGCTTGTATCTCCTGTGTTGTACAGAGTGACACCAGAGAGCTAAAACCCATCTTTTTTTTTTTTAATAATTGTTGTGGTTTAGCCCCAGTCAGCAACCAAGCACGATGGAGCTGCTCGCTCACTCCACCCTGGTGGGATGAGGGAGAGATTCGGAAGAGTAAAAGTGAGGTAACTCATGGTTTGAGATAAAAGCAGTTTAATAGGTAAAGCAAAAGCTGCACACGGAAGCAAAGAAAAACCAGGAATTCATTCACTACTTCCCATGGGCAGGCAGGTGTTCAGCCACCTCCAGGAAAGCAGGGCTCCATCACGCGTAGTAGTTACTTGGAAAGACAACCACCATTACTCTCAATGTCCCCCCTTCTTTCTTCTTCCCCAGCTTTACATACTGAGCATGATGTCATATGGTATGGAATATCCCATTGGTCAGTTTGGGTCAGCTGTCCTGGCTGTGTCCCCTCCCAGCTCCTTGTGCACCTGGCAGAGCACGGGGATCTGAAAAAGTCCTTGACCAGTGTACCTGCTACTTAGCAACAACTAAAACATCTCCACATTATCACTGCTGTTTCCAGCAAAACTCCAAAACACAGCCCCATACAAGCTACTATGAAGAAATTTAACTCTACCCCAGCTGAAACCAGGACAATGATATTTTATCATATTGAAATTAAACACACATTTTCAAAATGTAGAATCCTGTGCACATGAATCAGTTTCTTGCACATGCATTAGACTCTGTATATACCTACCTAGTGATTTGCATACATAATTGCCGGAACTGCATGCATAATCATGGTAGAGTTTTCACTGAGATGTTGATTGTTACTTAATTTTGTCACAGAGTGATTTTAAAATACCAAATTAAATAAAAGGGAAACTAAGTTCTTGGGCTTTGTAGTAATTCTTGGCAAGTGACTGAGTGTTTTTTCATGGTAGTGATTATTCTGTGTAATTACCTAGGAACTTACTTCAATGAAATGTACCTGAATCTGCTAACAATGCTACAGTTTTTTATTTATCTACCCAGAGCGCACAAGCAGTAATAACATAGAATTGCAACACCTGCTTTACCAATAGCCCTAAGCTTTGACACAGAAAGATCGACTGTTTCTGCATTTTCCTCTAACAAATTCTTGGCCATTTGATGTTGTATCATTTACATGAAATCTGTGAAAGATTTGGCCAGTATAGGTCAAAACTGATGAGATTGTATTTTAGGCACAGTGGGTCCAGGCAAGATTCACTCAGCAGTATATACTTTCTCTTTCCAACTCTCTGAAATATACAATCCCCTTAATGAAAGAGGTGTCCATGGAAGTTTCAGGACTAAGCAAATATTAAATTAGTGGGTTTTTTAACTTCACAGTAAAAGCTATCCTTTTCTTCAAATTTGCTACATCTTCATCTTATTTTAGAAATCTTAGAAATGTGTTGTTGAGTTCCAAACATTATACTGACTTTCATGAATTTATGTTTAAATTAAAAAGCCAAATGAGAAAAAGTATAATAACAATAGCTCCTGATTTTAATTTTATATTAATGCTTAATCTTAGAATTTTTCAGAAATGAGAAGTCTGATAAAAGCAGAAGCCAGGACAAGGTTTCAGAAATGTTAGGTCTTTGAAATGTTTGCATTCCTTAGTCATGTGCAACATTGCTTAGCCATTCTGTTATTCTTCACTTATTTTCTGCCCTCTTTGATGCTTTTTGGTTGTTGGAGGATGGGGGGAACATATTTTTTTTGTTTGTTTGTTTTTCCTGGTGAAGCTTAATGGTGAGTATTAACAAGCTCAGAAAGACACTTTTTTAAAATAAACTTTTTTTAGTTTAAAAGAAAATAAACTTCCTTTATTATTTTATAAAAGAGAACATTAGTTGCAATGATTACAAGACAAAGGGCAAAACTGGAGTGGCCATACGTGCAGCTAAATATCCAATGTAAGTTAAAGTTTCATATGTATCCTTTATACCTACTATATATATATAGTAAGAAACATAAGATATTGATATTTTTGCTATTTATTTCCACAGTATACTGATGCAGACCAAATACAGGCCCTATATTTGATATATTCACTATATATTCATCAGTTTGTGCTTTTCATACTAAAGAAAGGAAATTTGGCAACCCTCCTCTTATTTAGCATGAATGAAACAACTATATTTTTTATTTAAACTTGTTCACTACCAGGTTTAACAAAATTATACTATAAGCCCAGGTTTTTTAGGCTTACTAAAGAACTGACCTAAGAAACTGAAATCTACTCAGGGTCTATAGATAGGCTTGAAGGAAGTGTAAGACATGGAAGACATATGATGCAAAAGCTGAGAAAGCAGAAGTCTTCAGTTAACAGAATTCTGTCAGTCCTCATGATCTTGATTGCTCAAATTAAAATTTCATTCTTGCCTCAGGTTGCTTTCTGTATACACTGAGGTTGAATGCTTGCAGGGAAATGGTACTTTAAGATCAAACAAGTTGGCTCATAAGAAAGCTTGGTCCTTGCTTCTGTGCAGTGTTGGAGAAACATCGGTCTGAGCTACAAGTATTCACCTACATAGCTTATGAAACCACTCTGTGCATCCTGAGCATTATGTGGCAGTGTGATTACTTGCACTTAACTCAGGACACATTACACGGTATACGGTACATATGTATACTGCAACTTGAACAAAGACAAGTCTCAAAGTTATTGTATGAATGAAAATAATTTACTCTTAAGCAGTCTACAACTACAACTTCAGATGCTGAAGGAAGGGGAGAAAACACACTTTTTGTTAAATTTATTTATTGTTTATAAAAGAGTAAGTGAGAAATACAGCATATAGATTTCTTGTATCTGTATGTCATTGGGGAGGTGGAAACACAGTCCCTAATCACTGGTCCTGCATCAGTGCCTTGCCTCTGAAAGTAATTCCCAGTTAGATAAAAAGTTTTGTCTTTCTGTCTTCTAGATATCTTCTTTAGCACCAGGCGGGTAATGTGAGTTCTTGGCAAACCATTGCCTATTTTTAGTGTGTTTGGTTTCATTTTCAGTAGTGGTTTTGTTTTATTGTTTTTTTCTTCTTGAGCAGACATATCCTCTAAATAACCAAAATGTTAGCACTTCCTTTTTTGAATGTATATTGCCTTAAGGGAGGGATAAGGAAAATTCTCTTCTCCTTCCTAGTTTGAAAAAGAAAAAAAAGGTTGTGTTCTTAACATTTTCAACATGAGTTACTCTGTTTGCAGAAAATGGACAGAAACATTTGGAACAAATTTTATGAACTGACAGCCCTGTATAATATAATTATTAAGGAGTTTGTAGAGCTTGAATACATACATGTTCTTGGCGTTTGAGTATATAATAATATTTAATCATTACAACTGCTGACATTTAAGAAAATATGCTTAAGCAAAATATTGTCTGCCATCGTTGGTAAATTTTCCAATAAATCAGTTTTAAATAAAATTTTCAGCATATGTCGAGCTTAACATGTTGGCAACTGTTCAGAACAAAACTATGCCAATTCTTTTATTTTATTTGCTTTAATTAAGAAAGCAATTTGCATTCAATATTTGCAAACTAACACAAATCTACAAAAAACAACTGTGAAAATATTTTGTTGGAAAGTCAATTTTCTGCTATCTCTATGGGGTTCTTGAAATTTAATTTCAAGGTGGAGAGGTTAAACAGCACCATTTCGCTATCATTATTTCCAGTTGAAGGTCTTAAATGTCTTATATGTACTGATAAAATAGACTAATCAATAGAAAGTTGCTGTTCTGTTCTCAAGTAAGAAACAATAAATTTTGCCTTTGAGCTATACGCAACTGAATTATAGAAATTAGTCTTAGCAGTGTTTTGTTTTTAATTACTGTTTTGTCAAATCATTGATCTTACTTTCTCCTCTTGTACTAATACACTATTTGGTTTGTATTTATTTCTATCCACCTTTTCCTATTTTTAAATAAATCATATTGAGTTTATTAAGATAAGTACAAATAGTGAAATAATTTTCAGACATTTTTTCCACACAATTTAATAATCAGAAAACAGAAAAGAGTACAACAGGGCGAAGTACTGCAGGGTGCTGATGTAATTTAACTATGTACTGCAGATGGTAGCACATCCATAAAGGATTGTGTAGGTGATGCTGTATGAATAACGTGACTAGTTTGTTAAAACATTTGGATGATAGGTATGGACCCTGTGAAGCATATTCTTCCATTAAAAATATATAGAAGCAGATTATTATCTTAACCTTTTATCAGCAAACTGGATAAGTAGTATTTTACCCTCTAGACAGATGACTTGACCATCACAAGGATTTTATTTTAGCATTGCTGTGCTTCTTAGGGAAGACGAAGTCATACCATGGCTGAGTGACTACAAGGGTCTTCTGATAGATGATTGAACTACTAACTCAGGAGGTTAGGTAGACCAGAACTAAGTTAAATCAATTCCATAAAAAAACTGATAGTAAAGACAGAAAATAACATAGACAAATCAAAGCTGTCACGTAGCAAATTGTCTTAAAGCTCTTATTATATGATATAACTATATCCTACCATATCTACCACAGAAAGTAATTGCATTCAAGTATTTGCTACTGAATCTTTAGAATTCTATTTTCAGTGATACGGCTAATAGGATTTTCTCTAAGTTTTGGACTGCAGGAATGGTTATATAACTTTAATATTAAACAAGACCTCCTACTTATTTAGATCCAAGCTACCATGTACCAGAAGAGATCTGTTCTTTTCATGCATACCAAGAGTTAGAGTTCAGCCCAAGGGCTCAAAGGGGTGAAGTCAAGCATGTGTGTAACTGCTCACAGATTGAAACCCAAATGAAGACTATGCATACAGTGTTACACTATTAAATGGGGACACTATATACTTCTATTTTATTGACCCTGCTAGTGCTTGAATAAACCAAGATGCTGGTTTTTTGTAAACGAAACTATTGTCAAAAAGTCAAAGTTGAAAATTATGAAAGATGTGGAAACTTTACAGGATTACCATTAAAATAACCTCACACCAACCACTGGCTACATTTAACTGCAAGTCTGTGGAAAACCTATTTTTATAACTGAATAAACACTATCTGACCTTAAAGGAAAGAGGCATTTGTTACTTAAAATATTTTCACCAGTGGAATACCCCATATCAGTGTTCTGAGGTGAATTAATTTCCTTTAGTAGTGCAGCCTGAAGAATAATGTATCAAACATTAAACTCTCAAGATTTTGTTTCAACGAGGTCTAGTTAATAAGTCTCTACTTTCTACTAAAGTTCATGCCATAATTCAGTATAGTTATTTTTCTTACCTCTTTCTTCACAATAAGAGCTTTTTTAATGGAAAAGTCAAAGCGTTAACAACTGGAATGACTAATGGAAGTTATGCCATAGTATGCAAATAATTTAAAATACATTACCATTCTATGGAATAGAAACAAGTAGATTTCTCTTTTTGCATCTGCAGTACTTCTTTCAAAGTCAACAAAATCAAGTTGAAGAACAGAATAAATAGAAGAACCATTACTCTATAACTGTGTGTAGGGCAAAAACAGAGAGACATCGAGAAACTAAAAATCTTTCACGGTACATCTATGTGCTCTAAGAAACATGTGCTTATATCATAAGAGAATGTGGGCCTAAAGTAATCTGGTACTTTTTGCCTGTTTCAGTAAAAGGGAACAAAATTAGGACAAAATTTCAAATACTTACAACTTTCCTTTTTTTCCTTTTCGTCTGTAAACTCCATCCACAAGAAATGTTTCTCATATACCTTCAAAGCAACCAAACAGTCTGGGCATGGGGTGGGAGGAAGTTTTTTTTTCCATTATGTAGTTGAAGTCTCAGTCAAATCATTCTGCAATCAGTGAAAAAAACTCCTATTTTCTTTTTTATTTTCCTTAATTTTGACCATGAATTTCCTTCTTCTCTTACCTAGCTATGCAATAGAAAATGAACTTTGGATGCTGCAACATACATTCTGTCTGCTGAGAGTCGCAGTGCAAGTCACACTAATCTCCAACTAAAAGGGACATATTGCTAGAGGACAGGTGTAAAATGTCAAGGTCCCCATACCTGCTCTGTAATGAAAGTAAAGAATTTAAGCCCATAGAACACCAAATGTATATTAAAGCAACTGTGTGAATGAAATGCCTATAAAACAGTTCTTCAGAAGCCTAGTTTAAAACCCAAAATTATTATCTAGAGATTTGCCTCATCCTTGTATAAAGCAGTTGGAAAATGTTTTGGAAAAATGTACGGATGCTGCAAAAATAAAGGTTCATCGTTAGTACTAGGAGGCGAGGTTCAATATTGAGTCTATTCCAAGAATGTAAAATTAAACCGCCTGATTTTCAAAAGAACTAAATACTGTACTGCTCATTAAGGTTGGATTCTAGATAGCTTAAGACATTGTAGGCATAGGAAAAAAAAAAAACAACAAAACAAACAAACAAAAAACAAAACAAAACAAAAAAAAAAAAAAACAAACAAAGATTTTTTGTGACACAAAGAATCTATGCTCCCTAAGTATGATTCAGTATTCTGTGGTAGGGAATTAGACACACACCTCTGGGGAAACCTGTGTGCTCAAGGACCCTTCTAAAATGCTTGCACACCAATGCATGCAGCATGGAGAATGAACCTGGGGAAGAATAGGCCAGTCAGCCTCACCTCTGTCCCTCGAAAGGTGATGGAGCAGTTCATCCTGGAGGTCATCTCCAGGCATCTAGAGGACAAGAAAGTTATCAGAAACAGTCAACCTGGATTCACCAAGGGAAGATCATGCTTGACCAACCTGACAGCCTTCTATGATGGCGTGACTGGCTGGGTCAATGAAGGAAGAGCAGTGGATGTTGTCTATCTTGACATCAGTAAGGTATTCAACACTGTCTCCCATAGCAACCTCACAGGCAAGCTAAGGGCAGTCTTTTGCAGCACCCTATTCAAACTACTGTCATCTCAAAAAAATTATTAAAACATGAAGTTATTCAAGATAGGCAGGCAAATGTAACCCATTCTACACTATGATGAAAAGTAATGAATATCAATTTTCTCATGTCTCCTTCCACTCCCGAGTTGTAACTAAAATGGCAGTTAGATACAAAGATTAGTTTTTTTTAAAAGACTCAATAGTATGACACACTTTTTCCCCAGTTACCACACTGTACTAGCAAATACAATTATGCACAATAAGTGGCCTAAGACAGATTAGGTATTTCCCTCACAATACATCTGCAACATTGGTGTTAGTCACCATGAGTTGTTTTTATAAAAGCTTCAGGATGAAAGCTTCTCTTTCAACAGCCAGAAGAGTCACTCACCTTATGAATTAGTATTCAAGTACAGAGCATCAGACCCTGCAATGTACAAGTTTCCACTTCTTGACAGGTGCACAAACTGGTAGAAATCATCTCAAGTTTGTGGAATTAACTGTGTAATACAGAAGAAGATTATTTTTAAATTCCTTTTCTGCTCCACATAGATGCTTCATATAATTCTGCAGACAGGTTAGGGATTGACCTGGCTCTTAAATAAAAAAAAAAAAAGAGGGAAATAATGGGATGATGATAGAACATCCATCATTGTTTTTCACTTATATTTTAAATGCTAAAATAGAAAATATCTCTTAATTACAAATCAGGGGTAATTAATTTTGGAGAGGTTACCTTACTAATACAATATTCCAAGTAAGAAACAAAATTAGTTATCTTCCATAGGTGACTTAGTTATTTTAATGTCAAAACTACTAGGTGTTGGATCACTTTTATGATCCCTTTCTCAAGGTTGTGCAAATAAAAAGTATATAAATAATAATAAATATGTCTAATTTTTAATGAACAGGAAAGCTATTTTTAAAAAAAGACATAACACTCTAGTATGTAGACTGAAGTAGAATTTATTTTCAAGAAAGTGTATTCAGGGAAGTCAGCCCCCTGTGCTGGAAGGCAGGGACACAGAGCAGAATAAACCCCCCATAATACAGGAGGAAGCAGTTTACAGCCTGCTGCGCAACCTGGACACTGACAAGTCTATGGGGCCAGATGGGATCCACCCAAGAGTACTGAGGGAGCTGGCAGAGGAGCTCGCTGAGCCACTCTCCATCATTTACCAGCCATTCTGGTTAACACGGAAGGTCCCAGATGGCTGGAGGCTTGCATATGTGACACCCATCTACAAAAAGGGCTGGAAAGAGGATCTGGGGAACAACAGACCAGTGAGCATGACCTCGGTGCTGGGGAAGATTATGGAGCAGTTCATCTTGAAGCACGAATACCAGAAAAGTGTAGGACAATCAGGTGATCAGGCCCATCCAGCATGGGTTCATGAAAGGCAGGTCCTGCCTGACCAACTTGATGTCCTTCTATGACAGGGTGACCTGGGTCGTAGATGAGCGAAAGGCTGTGGATGTTGTCTACCTGGACTTTAGCAAACCCTTGACACGGCATCCTCCTAGAGAAGCTGACTGCTCATGGCTTGGACAGGTGTACCCTTTGCTGGGTAAAAACTGACTGGATGGCCAAGCCCAGACCGTTGCGGTGAATGGAGCTAAATCCAGATGGTGGCTGGTCACAAGCGGGATTCCCCAGGGCTGAGTTTTGTGGCCAGTCTTGTTTAATTTCTTTATCAATGACCTGGATGAGGGGATTGAGCGCACCCTCAGTAACGTTGCACGTGACACCAAATCGGGCAGGAGTGTTGATCTGCTCAAGGGTAGGTAGGCTCTGCAGAGTGATCTGGACAGACTGGATAGATGGGCCAAGGTCAGTTGTATGAGGTTTAGCAAGGCCAAGGGCCAGGCCCTGCACTTTTGTCACAACAACCCCATGCAACTTTACAGGCTTGAGGAAGAATGGCTGGAAAACTGCCTAGCAGAAAAGGACCTAGGGGTGCTGGTTGAACAGGAGGGATTGAACAGGGGGGTGGCCACTTGAATAGGAGCCAGCAGGTTCTTAGGTGGCCAAGAAGGCCAACATCATCCTGGCTTGTATCAGGAATAGTGAGGCCAGCAGAAGTAGGGAAGTGATCGTGCCCCTGTACTCAGCAATGGTGAGACCACACCTTGAATTCTGTGTTCAGTTCTGGTCCTCTCACTACAAGAAAGACTGTGAGTTGCTGGATTGTCTCCAGAGAAGGGCAATGAAGTTGGTGAAGGGTCTGGAGATCAAGTCTTGTGAGGAGTGGCTGAGGGAGCTCGGGTGTTTAGCCTGAAGAAGAGGAGGCTGAGGGGAGACCTTATTACTCTCTACAACTACCTGAAAGGAGGTTGTAGTGAGGTAGGTGCTGGTCTCTTCTCCCATGTCACTACTGATAAGACAAGAGGAAATGGTATCAAGATGTGTCAGGGGAGGTTTAGATTGGATATTAGGAAAATGCCTTTACTGAAAGAGTGGTCAGGCACTGGAACAGTGTGCATAGAGAGGTGGTGGAGTCACCATCCCTGGAGGTGTTAAAAAAATGTGTAGATATGGTACTTCAGGGCATGGTTTAGGAGGATGGGTGCGTTGGGTTGGTGGTTGGACTTGGTGATCCTAGAGATCCTTTCAATCCTTAATGATTCTATGATATATTCTCTAATGTGAAAAATTCAGAAATTAAGAACATTATCAGAAAATTAACCCCAGTAGTTCATAACTTTTTAAAATATAAAAAAGTATTTGCAGGTGCTTTCTATATATGTGTACCCTATATTAACTCCACTTTAAGGTCAACAGCCAAAATTAACACATGGAATAACTTCCAATCAATAAAACAATTATAAAATAAAAATATATTTGAAGCGATAGAGTATTTCTAAAGGCCATGCTATAAACGAGTGTTCCTCGTATGGTATGAAATGTTTATGAAATGTTTCTTCACTTTCCCAGGACCTTCTGAAAATTGTAATTGTACATATTTGTTCCTCAGTAGGCCTGAGGAATAGTAGATTGTTGTTAGTACAGGAAATGAGACTATTAGATAAGCATTGAAGGCAACTATATGTTGGTATTCTATCATCTCTGTCCTTATCTAGCTCTTCTGATCATACCATAGTGGGGATGGACAACATCATTGTCCTAGGAGATTTTTTATTAAAACACTAGCCTTGAGTGTTATTGGTTATTTGGGTCTTGCAAGGAAGCCGTTGCTGTACTTTGGCTACCACGTCATGGAGACAATTAGCAGTCATACCTCCTCCTCTGAGAGGTTTTTTATGGAAGAAATACAGACCGGCACCTTAGCTACCATCTTCTATAACGCCTCCTCCTTCATTGCAACAACTTTTCAGTATCTTGAACAGCCTTGGGTAGTTAAGATACATCTGCTGGTATTGCTTTGGCAGACGGTGACAGTTCTGTCTAAGGTTAATAAGCAATTTAAGAATATCATCCAGAGATCTGCCCCACGGCTTGATAGTTATGCATGGCAGAGTATGTGGGATAGTATGGGCAAATGCCTAAGACAGTGGGCACCTGCAGTGTCATGGGACTTCACCCCTGAACAAGTGCAGAATCCTGAAAAATTAGTAGAATATTTGGAAGAAGTGTGCTGTCACCCTGGCAATTCCAGAGAGATACAAATCACTGCAATGTGCTGGGGCCTGGCCCATGCCTATCGAGCCCTGATTAACACTATTCAGTACCACCAAGGGGAAGAGAAGGCCTCTGGATCTAAAAAGACAAAGACAAGGAAAGCAACAAGCACAGCGGCCACTCAAACCCCAATGACAGCTGCACTGCAGCTACTCCAACCCTGGTGACAAGCACAGTGGCCACTCAAACCCCCATGACAGATGCTGCAGCTACTCCAACCCAATGACAAGCATTGCAGTTGAAGCAGAGGACCAACCCGTGCCAGTATCACTAGCCCCTATCCACTATAAGGAATCTTGGAAGAGAAAGTCAACTTGTTTAGAAAGAGATGATGAAGAAGCAGGGCCATCACAAGAGGAGGAGAAAGAGGAAGAGCTTGTACATGAAATGGAAACTACCAGATCCCTATCCTTGAGTGAGTTGTGGGATATGCAAAAAGATTTTGGCCATCATTCAGGTGAGCACCTTGTCACCTGGCTGCTCCGATGCTGGGATAATGGGGCCAGTAGCCTGGAACTAGTGGGGAAGGAAGCCAAACAACTGGGATCCCTCTCTAGGGAAGGGGGCATTGACAAAGCAATTGGAAAAGGGAAACAAGCCCTCAGCCTCTGGAGGCGACTCCTGTCTGGAGTGAAGGAAATGTACCCCTTCAAAGATATTGTATTTTGCCTAGGAAAATGGATGACCATGGACAAAGGTATCCAGTACCTGAGGGAACTAGCTGTGCTTGAGGTAATTTATAGTGACATAGACAATCAAAAATCATCCAAAGATCCAGATGAAGCCCAGTGCACGTGACCCATGTGGCGGAAGTTTGTACGGAGCGCACCATCCTCGTATGCAAACTCATTGGCAGTAATGTCCTGGTGAGAGGACAAGGCACCAACAGTGGCAGAGGTGATTGATAAACTCTGGGAGTATGAAGCAAATCTCTCTTCCTCCCTCATCTCAGCTGTGGAGAAACTGTCCTGGGAGGTCCAGCAATTCAAAGAAGATATGTCCTACTCCCCAGCTGTATGGACCAGTATCTCAGCCGTTAGGAGCAAGCGTCCCTTTGCTCAAAGAAAGGGATACACACCACGGCCCACCCTATGGTTCTACCTGCGTGACCACGGAGAGGACATGATGAAGTGGGATGGCAAGACTACCTCGATGCTACAGGCACGAGTGCATGAGATGCAAGGAAGAACAGTCACTCAGGGAGGCTCTTCCAGGAAAGCTGCTGCTCCAGTTTCCAGTGCGCAGGTCCCCAGACAGAGGAGTAGGAACACTGATTTTATTTCTGAGCTTAACAGAGAGACTCTTGATTCACCTTTACAAGAAGTGAGTTGCGAATGCCATGATCAAGACTAGAGGGGCCCTGCCTCCAGCCAGATGGAGGAAAGGGATAACCGGGCTTACCGGACTGTATGGGTCCAATGGCCTGGCATGTCCGACCCACAGGAGTATAAAGCTTTAGTGGACACTGGTGCAAAGTGCACCCTAATGCCATCAAACTATATAGGGGCAGAACCCACTTGTAATGCTGGAGTGACAGTGGGAACCAAAGAGCAAACTGTATTGGAGGCCGAAGTGAGCCTAAGTGGGAATGAGTGGCAGAAGCACCCCATTGCAACTGGCCCAGAGGCTCTGTGCATCCTTGGCATAGACTGTCTCAGGAGAGGGTATTTCAAGGACGCAAAAGGGTACAGGTGGGCTTTTGGAGATGGAGGAAATTAAACAGCTGTGTACCTTGCCCGGTCTCTCAATGGAGCCTCCTGTTGTGGGGTTGCTGAAGGTCAAAGAACAACAGGTGCTGATTGCCACCAAATCAGTGCACTGGCGGCAATATCGCACCAACAGAGACTCCCTGATTCCCATCCATGAGATCATTTGTCGACTGGAGAGCCAAGGAGTCATCAGTAAGACCCACTCACACTTCAACAGTCCCATATGGCCAGTGCGGAAGTCTAATGGAGAGTGGAGGCTAACAGTAGTCTATTGTAGCCTGAACGAAGTCATTCCACCACTGAGTGCTGCTGTGCCAGACATGCTAGAACTTCAATACGAACTGGAGTCAAAAGCAGCCAAGTGGTATGCCACAGTTGATACCGCTAATGCATTCTTCTCAATCCCTCTGGCAGCAGAGTGCAGGCCACAGTTTGCTTTCACTTGGAGGGGTGTCCAGTACACCTGGAATCGACTGCCCCAGGGGTGGAAACACAGTCCTACCATTTGCCATGAACCGATCCATAATGCATTGGAACAAGTTGGAGCTCCAGAACACCTTCAATACATTGATGACATCATCATGTGGGGAGATGGAACAGAAGAATTTTTTGAGAAAGCAGAGAAAATAGTCCAAATCCTTCTGAAGGCACGTTTTGCCATAAACCAAAGTAAAGTTAAGGTACCTGCAGAAGACGACTCAAATGGCAAGATGGACGTTGTCAGATTCCAATGGATGTGATCAACAAAGTAACAGCCATGTCTCCACTAAGTAGCAAAAAGGAAACACATGCATTTTTAGCTGTTGTGGGTTTTTAGAGAATGCATGTTCCAAATTACAGTCTGATTGTAAGTCCTCTCTATCGAGTCACCCGGAAGAAGAATGATTTCAAATGGGGCCCTGAGCAATGACAAGCCTTCGAACAGATTAAACAGGAGACAGTTCATGCAGTAGGCCTTGGGCCAGTCCGGGCAGGACACAATGTAAAGAATGTACTCTACACGGCAGCCGGGGAGAATGGCCCTCTGGCAGAAAGCACCAGGAGAGACCCAAGGTCAACCCCTAGGGTTTTGGAGTTGTGGATACAGAGGTGTAAGGGACTGGAAACTTGTCTCAGCATTGTCGGCAGAATGGCTTGACTACCAAGGCTTTACCACGATGGCAACTGAGGAAGTTCTACACAACAGGATCATATATATATATATATATATATATATATCCCTATATCTTCTTGTCTCAGAGCACATAGGCCCAGTCCTCTGCACATGCGCCTGGCCCCAGGGTCATCTTACAACAGATGGGAGGGGGGCTTGGATCCTCTGGAACCCTCTGGAACCGTCGAGCACCCTCTAGTGACGATACTGCTCATGCGCCCCAGGGCTGAGTGGGAGGGTGGTTTGCAGCCACAGGCAAAGCCATGTTGGAGCAGGTTTACTTCTGGAGGGACTGCAGCTGTGGGTAAGGCCATGCTGGAGCAGGTATATCTCTGAAATCATTGTGGCCTACGTAGAAGGCCACACTGGAAGAGGTGCACATCAAAGCGACTGTGGCTCTGGATAAGTCTATACTGCAGCAGGTGTACCCCTGGAGATACTGTGGCTCCTGGGTAAGGCTCCACTTGGAGCAGGTACAACCCTAAAGGACTACAGCCTGTGGGTAAGTCCAAGCCAGAGCAGGGGCAAGGGGAAGAGTTCATTGCAATTTTAATCATGATGGTCTGGTCCAAATGGTGGAGATGGTAATGGAAATACCTTTAAATTGTTGTAACCCAGGATTTGAGTTACATGTTATGGAAATGACTAATGCAGAAATCCCTTGTTGCTAGCCAGGCTGGGAGCAAGGGGAGGAGTTCATTGCAATGTTAAAACCTATAACCTGGCCCAAAGGGGCCAGGAGTGGAGACTGTAGTGGTTCTACCTTTAAATTGATGTAACCTGTGATTTGACTTGCATATTATAGGAGTTACTACAGCAGGAACCACCTGAACCAAGGGAGGACAAACCTTTCAAGAAGCAGTACAACTGCAGCAGTGACCTGACCTGAGCTGGCTTTGATGCCCAGTAAATCTACAAAACACACCACCTCTCCTGTCCTGAGTGACCACAAGAACAGATGGAGCCCAAAGCCTTGGACTAAATGATATCTGTGTATTTTATCAAAGGATGGGAAGGGGGGGTGGAAGTAAATGAGGTTGTATTGGATAGTGTGGAACCTGAACATGATGTAAATGGTATGGAATAAGGGTGGATACTGTCCTGGTTTCAGCTGGCTTAGAGTTAAATTCCTGCTTTCCTGGAGATGGTTGAACACCTGCCTGCCCATGGGAAGTGGTGAATGAATTCCTTGTTTTGCTTTGATTCTGCACACAGCTTTTGCGTTACCTGTTAAACTGTCTTTATCTCAACCCACAAGTTTTCTCACTTTTACTCTTCCGATTCTCTCCCCTGTCCCACCAGGGTGGAGTGAGCGAGCAGCTGCGTGGTGCTTCATTGGTGACTGGGACTAAACCACAACAATCATCCATCTTCCAGTTCTCCATACTCATTATCTGAAGGTGTCATGAAAGTAATATCCTCTCATCTTGCGCTTGCCAAGGGCAGAGCTGCAGTGCATTGAAATATACCCATCACCTAAGGAAGTTAGAGAGTTCTAAAGTCTTCAAGACTACCTCAAGACAGCCAGAAAGAGAGAAGAAAACCTGCACAAGCTGCTGTGAGTCTTTTACAGTAGAAGTCCAATGAGTCTATTAGAGTATGTAGGGAGATCTGCTGACACTAAGTTTTCTCATTGTTTACACAGGTAAGGCACTGCATTGTGAGTGAGGAATGGATCAGAACAACTTTCTGCTGAAGGCCTGAAATGTACCATGCGAGACAGAAAAGATGCAAACTGAGTTTTAAACTTGTGCACATAAACATCCACAAATACTCTTATCCAACCCAAGAAAATTGATGTCAAGATATTGTATTATTTGATTACCTTAAGTAATTAAAAATTATTTTTTCATTTCTTTTCTTGATGAGAGAAAGCTCTGTCAGATGTTGTAGTGTGCTGGTCATCATAGTGTCTGTTAGAAAGAAAGAATATCTGGAGTGATACAGTCTTCTTATTTTCACTCAGGCAATTTATAGTGTTTCATGCAACATCAGGTGGCCATGATCCTCTTCACCCGGAATTAATGCCATGACAAAGAAGCCCTAAAGCTGCAGTAAGAGATATTTATCAAAGTCTAATGCAGTTTCTGTGGAGTTCTATCACAAAATTAGAACTTTAATATTTTTTTCACATTATCTTGTGTGCGTATTCCTAGAATCAAGGCTTTGTGGCATCGGGTTTTCCTTTTTACTGCATTGTAAATTCCATTCTGGAAAAAATATTTTTTTCTTCTGACACCTTGCCCATATCTCAGATATGTCTGAAAAGTGTAGAGACAAAACATGAGAAAAATGTGGAAAATCAGAACAACCATAGCATTTTAGTTTAGGTTCTTTTTAAATTTAGGGACAGATATTTGTAGAGTCCTGTTCAACAGCAACCAAAACCATGTCCCAAAAACTGAGTTTAAGAAATACAAACCCATGGTACTTTTCTGATAGCACAATTTGGAGGAAAATGTAAGGGCATTAGAGTGAATTCCATGAAACCAGGCACGTGCACACATACCCCCCCAAAAAAAGAGGAAAAAGGCATTGATGTTATCATCTGAAAGAGGAGTTCTATAAAAAATAAGGTTTCAAAACAAGCCTGCAGGTGAAGCAATTTATGTCAGAAGTTATTCCTTTTTGTAGAGATCCCTATTGCTGTATTGATTTAGGTCAAACACAAATCTTAGTCATGGGGTTTAACAGAATTCTATCGATATTTCAGCAGGCTGAGGAAATTATGCAAATCCTGTAGTTACAGCAAACAAAGTAATTATCTCTGCAAATGCAACAAATTCCAGTAAGAATCACTACGGACATGATCTTAAAGGAATACTGTGAGAATTAACATTTTCCAAATTATTTATGCTATATAATTTATTGTTATTACTTTATATATTTAATGTATTTTTGTAGAGAAATATATTTCAACAGTTTTAACTGTGTTCCAACTGAGTTTCCTTGTAGGTATTACAATAAGAAAAATGCATTCTAAACTAACAATGGCTGTTTGTTTACTACAAATCGTTACATTTGTCTGAAAAGATTACTCACAAAATGCAGAGTAAGTATATATTTTAAAAGGCAAACAGTGGCTTTGAGTTTTGGAGGTTAGGGGTAATGGACATTGCTTATGGAGCAAAAGCGTAGACTGCCTTTAAAATATTGGCAGCAGCAACAAGGGAAGGGAGAGGAAAAGCTAAACATACCATCACGAAAAGGATGTGGAACAATGAATGTACAGCCTGTCAACTCAGGTATAGCCTATACAGAGCAGCATACCTGTATAACATAGATTTTCTCTTAGAAATAATCATTCTATCACTGACCAGCTTTTTAAGTAGTTTTGCTCAAGACCAAGCTACTTCATCTTTAATATTATTGGCAGCCAGTAAACTAAAGCCAGCACAGGCAATTTCTGCAGTGTTCCTCACCTGTAGTATAGGTGTAGAGCTGTGGCAGCCTTTCTAAAAGAGTTCAAAAGTTGATTGTAGCTAAGGTGATGATAATATCACAATAGTCACACTTTGCAGAAAAGAAATTCAACAATGTTTTTTTCTGAAAAGGTAATGAAAAAGAAATTAAATAGAGTATCATGTATACCTACACACATAGACAAATTAAATGCCTACCTTTCCTGAAGAAATGTTTGAATTTTATATCACCATTTTAATATGCCATTTTTTAACACTACATTAATTTTAATTAATTACATAGAAATTCAGGCAAAAAAATTGAATTAGTTGACTTGCAATAACTCATAAAAAACAGGAAAAGGTAGTCTTTGTATTAGCAAGGACTAATTACAGATTCATCAAGTCATTCATGTCAGACCATGTATGTGTTTTCACTGTCATTTCAAATGATGTGGGCTGTTAATTTGATCATATTACTTTGAAGTCAAGCATGCTGCCTGCATTGAAGTATCACATATGTTGTGTTCACAGTTGGCACTACAGAAAAGCAAGTGTTAAAAACAAGAGGAAAAAATGATTGCTGAAAAGTAGGAAGGAAAAAAAAAAAGAAAAGATCTAACAACTCCAGTATGGAAACTAAGCAGCTAAAAACGACGGGTTGGCAAAAAAGAAATAATCTGATATAAGCCAACATATGGCAGAAATCAGCGAAACCTCCGCCAGATAGGAAAACATGTTTAAGCCACAGGTTATCAAATAAATGCAGAGACAGCAAAATCAAACACCCGAGGAAAACAAAAGTGTGACTGAGGCAAAGGAAGTTTAGCCTATATACACAGAGAGATAAAAGCTACAGAACAAAATAAAATGAAATGAAATTATCCTTCTCCCCCTCAGACTTGCACGTTCTGTGCCTTGAAGGTGTATATCAAAAGCCCATACAGACAAGAATAGAACCATGTGTAACTACACAGAGTTTAATTTTATTTATTTGTTTTGAATGCACATACTAAAAAAGAGGGAGGGGAAAGAAAAACTCTGGATTGTAAACTGCCTCAGGTAATTTTTGAAATATGGTATATGTTACACTAAGGAAAATGATAAATTTGAAGCAAACCTGACAAAATATAGACCTTTGGCAAAATGCTATGAACAATTAATTTCCCTTCTCCATGTCTCAGATTTACCTCCCCACCCATCTCTGCACAAAAAGTAAACAAATTCATGTTATTTTGGTACCATGAAATGGATATTGAGTACTGCTTCCTGGCACACAGAGAGTCAGCAAATTCTCTCCAATCCTTTAAATATGAAGTGACTTTTAATATCTTTGCAGGAAAGAATAGTGGTTATTTAAATAAGCATTTCTCAGGCTATTTAGGTTTTTTCTGAACAACACCTTATGTTCTAGATGGAAGCCAACAGGCAACAATTAAAATATCATAAAGAATTAGTATCATGTGCTCATGGAGAGAAACTGCACTTAGCAGGCTAGCTGTTACATTTCAGAATAGCCTCAGCTTTCAGATGGGCCTGAGACAACATGCCATGTAGAGAACAATAAGGAATTTGGAAAAAGACGGACCAGCTGACCATTTTATGAGATTTCTAGGAGGTGATTCAATAGCAAAGAACTTGCCTTTCAACAAACTAGAGTGTGCACATAGAAAATTATAAAATTCCTGCTGTCCAAGGATTAGATACAATTTAAACAAGCTTTGAGCTTTCCAGTTTTGAAAGGGTGACTTAAACTTTATGCAGGGGCCATAGCAGGGCTATTTCAGCTATAGAATAACCAGACAGTATCTTCTCCATAGCTTTTGCTGAAAAAGCAGTTAATACTCCAGGAGCTCCCAGTGTTATTCTCCACAGAGATTTGCCTTATGCAGTAAGTAGTCTTCAGGTCTTGGACCAAATAATTTGTACGTCATAGCCTTCCTTACATGTCTTGTGTTTTAAGAGTCAGAGCAAGTGAAATTCCAACCACAAATATGGAAAGAACTAAGTGTATACGATATACAGTTGTATTCAAGACTCTCCTTGAATCCTCCTGGAATTATTATCCACTATAAAAGCTGAGAGGTGTTCTGCTAAAAATTATGAAATAGATGGAGCTAAAATGTAAATAGCCTCAGTCTGTACTATATTGTACAAGACAATGGTTATCCACATCTAAAAGAGATGCCACGTCTTTGTCTCTGTGGCCCATTTTTCATTCTGCATTCACACTGAACAAACATAAAAGACTGTACATAATGCAAAAGTTTCTAAACATAAAAAGTTTGTATTTCTTCTTGTGAAACTCAAAGTATTTCTGTTCTCAAAATATCAAGAAAATAAAATAAAGGAAGTAAACCTGTCAGAAACACACGTCTCAAGAAATGTTAAACTATACATCTCTTTTTCAGGTTTCATTGGGCAGCAATTTTTCTCAAGAATGAGTTGTAAAATGTAGGTTATTCCTACAGCTTTGGGGAAACATTTGATGGATAATCAAACTCTACCAAACACACCTCCTTCAAGCTCGTGAGAGAACTAATGTTTGCCTGTTGGGGATATTTGATAAAGTGCAAGTGAAGATTGCTGCACTGAGCCACCAACACCCCAGAGGAAACGAGGTTTGAGCATCAAAGAAATGGAAAAGAGTGACAGAGAATAAGCTTAGTCCCAAAGGATAACTTTGATTAAAAAAGTGTATGATTGTAAAAGTCACTATTACCTTTAATTACTCAAACAATTAAGCACACAATCAAAAGTTATAAAGTGGTTGATCATTTTCTACAGGGAATTTACTCAATAGGCGATTTCCCAATGTGCTGACAACCTAAGTGTGCTTACTTTTATTGCAGATACAACCAGTCAATTGTGAAATCCATCACTTCCACAAACTATTACAGTATTATTTTTAAACAGTTTCCTGCTCAGGGATCTTGTCTATATGTAAGGGAACATAGATACCTACCTATATCAATAAGAATTTCTAAATCCCAATGTATGTATTTTATATGGATTACTATTGCCACATGTACAGCTAAATGTCTGAAGGCTAATACTTTGTTAAAATATACTGGACCTATGTCTAAAATACTTTAAAAAATAGCTGACTGACACAAGCTCTATATTTTCCAAGGGATTCCCAGCACACATGGATCATCCTTCCCTGTTAAAAAAAAGGAAATAATCAATGCATTACAAGCCAATTCTTTGTATTTTGAAGAATGGTTTATAGAAAATAGATACTCCAAATTCTGAAATAAAAGTACTAAATTGTATTGTTCAAATCTGTGCCTGAAAGGTTTTGAGTATGTTAGTGGCAATATGCACTTCAGTGCTCAAGAATATGTTGTGACTATTCATGTTTAGTTTTTACATATGATACATTACAGTATTGTTGTGTCTATCTAGTAAGAAGTATCTTATTTACCATTAAAATTGACTTAACCACAATGGAATTTTCAGTTCCAGAAATCAATATGCAGCAACCTTACTTATAGGTGCTTCAGAAAATGAATTATTTTGTTAATGAGCTGTATGATGTTCCTTATCCAATATAGGATATTAGTAAAATGGATAATGTTCTTCATATACTACTGCTGTGCAAGTGGTGGCATTATTATAACCATTGCATTTTCAAGCAACCTGTGCATACATCATTCGGTAGGATGAGGTTTAGAACGAGATTTGTATGTAACTTGAAGACTTGCAAAGCACAACCTAATACTGAAATTTATGGTGGAACTTACATTCTCGTGTTCTTGGAATGTGACTTGTGTATATAGGAAACACTTTTTGATAAATTACTTCCAGTGATGGCCTACTGTTTCTGTATTCTCCAAATTATTATTAATCATTACTGTTACACCAATTTTTTTGAAGTATATATTACTCCAGTTTTCCTCAAAACTATGGCTACCACTACAATTACATAATTATATCTACAACTATAACAGAGGAAACAGTAGCCTCAAACTTTTCCAGTCCCTCTAAAGCAATATTTGCTCTTTTCTCTCTTGGTCTCTTTTGGCTAGTGTGCACCTAATTCCTTCTCAATTTGAAAACACCTTCTATTCTTGTACCTGTAAGTTCTAAGCAGTTTATCATCATCTTCTCTTTTAGAACTATGAATCTTGCCTGCCTTTTCCGCTTGAAAAGGTGTGTAAAAGCTGAGTGTTTACCAGTTATTTATTCTAGCTAATACAGTGGAAAATTGTATCACTTAATATGGAGAAACAGAATATCCATCCTTATTTTTATAAAGAAGTTTTATACAACTGTAACTTTGCTTTCATTCATCCTTCTCGTATTTGAAAGAGTATTTCACAATATGAGATTCATTAAAGAAGACACTAATGTTACTTGAGGATATAATCTGCAAATTATACTTCAGTGAAAAACTTTCTTAAGTTTGGATCAAGTTTCATCTCAAAGGAAAATCACAAATATCCAGAAAGTGTTACATGAGACATTTCAGTTGGTTTTGAATCAGGTTATCCTACTCTTAATTTAGAAGATCATATAAATAATAAATATTTTATGAATATGTGAGAAGGATTAGACACTTGCAGATTCCACACACTTTCTTAAGAGGAGAGAAACCTCTTTTCACACAATTCATGTTATATGAAGCACAGCCTTTGAAAGCAGATTTTTAAAAAACTTTGAAAAAGTCAGATCCTGAAAATATGTAGTTCTTATTGCATCTTTGTTTTTAATTTCTGTGAATGGTTTTCATTCATTGATTTGTCTAATTAGTTTCTGAACCAATATAAGCTTTCGAGATCTACAACTTTTGATCCATGGTGACAAGCTCCACCAGTCTCTCTCGCCACATGAAAAAGTACTTTTTGCTCATTTTGAAACTGATAATTTTGTGTGATGACTGCTTGTTCTTGTACAATGATACCAGGTGGATAATAGTTTATAAGTCTCTTTCTTTACAGTACTTATAATTTTATATACTTCTTTCAGGAGTTACTTCTCATGACTCATTGGGAGAGATCATATAGCAATTGTGAAAAACTAGACGAATATTCATGGTGATAAGAACCCAGTAGAGAAAAGATATCAAGGGAAGAATAACGAAATTATATTTGCAGTACCATAGTAGGAGACGAGATAGGTATAACTATTTTTACAGGTACAGAAGTTTGCTATCTGATCTCCCACAGTGGTGGCACCTCTCACCTATTAATCTTCATGTACTCATTCTGTCCTTTGTTCTTCTCCTTTACTTCTTACCCTCTTGTTTCTTCTCACAATAAAAGATATTTTATCTTCCTTTAAAAATATATTATCCTTGACCCTGTAAGTCCCTTCCACTTAAATTTAACATCTTTTATGGGTCTTACCAATGATGTCATTTTAGATAAATCTCCAGACCAGCACTCTATCATCTACTTCAGAACCACCTGCATACAACGTTCACTGAAGAGCAAAGGAAAAGAAATCTTTCTTTTTTCCATTTCTGGGGAAGGTAGAGCTTTCTACATTTAGGGGAGAAGTAATTAAGTCGTGCTTTCCTCTTGACTTCGCTGTTTCTCTCTTCCCAAGGGTTTCTCAGCAGTTCTGTCTAAGGAATACAGAATGAAATGTACAGAAGAGCTGGACACAGCATCTTTCAGGTACCTATGATCTGTGCCAGAGACCCTCACATATCTTAGGCCAGAGACGCAGATATGTTACATGTATGGATCTTCAGGCAAATTGTAGAAGGACAGAAAAGGCAATAGGCCAATGGTCATTAAATGCCCTGTAAACCTGAGGTAAAAATCAGCCACTAGAATATGTTTAAAAAACAGAGAAAATGCTGTGATATTCACTTTACTACAGTTTCTAAAATAAATTGAAATGGAAGTCCCAATAAATGAAACTTATTTAAAGATGATTGACAGACTAAGGAAAATTCCTTTTGAACCATGTTTATTGCAAAGTCGTTTGTTTGCAGCTGACAAACTCTGTTGTCTTCTTATGTGTTGAGCTGTGGAACAACTCTACAACTCAAAGAATTATAAAGAAGGTATGTTTATTTCGGCACAGGTGAGTGGGGGATCGCTCCTCCAAAGGCACGCACACCTCTTGTTTCAATTTTCATTCTTTTATACTGTTTTTGCTACTGATTACATCATTATGGTAATGGTTTCCCAGAATTACTTTACATTTCTCCCTGCCTTTAATTCTTCTCCCTGCCTGTCCATGCACGGAATTTTCTGGTGGTCTCTCTGGTGGTCGTGGTGATGAAGGCTCTGAGTCTTCCTCCCCTTGCCCTTTTCACCTTTCATAGACTTCACCTGCAAAGCTGGTTCTGTCTGGTTTCACAGCTGGCCTCAGAACGTTCCTTTTCACTTCCTCTTATCTCTTGTGCACACCAGGGGATTTGTCCATCGTTCCGGGTTTCTGATTCCCATCTAACCTTAGCATGTTTGTGGGCGTTGTATAAGTCACGCACTCTTGCTGGCATGTTTCTAAGTCACATTAAATTACAACTAAAGGACTATATTATCTTAAACTACAAAGCGAACTATACACCCATGTTCCTGAACATTCTGACTCAGTGTCTGTCCTCAGAGATTAAATAATTGATTTTACAACTATTATTTTTAAAGTGGAAGGAAGGAAGGAAGGAAGGAAGGAAGGAAGGAAGGAAGGAAGGAAGGAAGGAAGGAAGGAAGGAAGGAAGGAAGGAAGGAAGGAAGGAAGGAAGGAAGGAAGGAAGGAAGGAAGGAAGGAAGGAAGGAAGGAAGGAAGGAAGGAAGGAAGGAAGGAAGGAAGGAAGGAAGGAAGGAAGGAAGGAAGGAAGGAAGGAAGGAAGGAAGGAAGGAAGGAAGGAAGGAAGGGAGGAAGGAAGGGAGGAAGGAAGGGAGGAAGGGAGGGAGGAAGGGAGGGAGGAAGGGAGGAAGGAAGGGAGGAAGGAAGGGAGGAAGGAAGGGAGGAAGGAAGGGAGGAAGGAAGGGAGGAAGGAAGGAAGGAAGGAAGGAAGGAAGGAAGGAAGGAAGGAAGGAAGGAAGGAAGGAAGGAAGGAAGGAAGGAAGGAAGGAAGGAAGGAAGGAAGGAAGGAAGGAAGGAAGGAAGGAAGGAAGGAAGGAAGGAAGGAAGGAAGGAAGGAAGGAAGGAAGGAAGGAAGGAAGGAAGGAAGGAAGGAAGGAAGGAAGGAAGGAAGGAAGGAAGGAAGGAAGGAAGGAAGGAAGGAAGGAAGGAAGGAAGGAAGGAAGGAAGGAAGGAAGGAAGGAAGGAAGGAAGGAAGGAAGGAAGGAAGGAAGGAAGGAAGGAAGGAAGGAAGGAAGGAAGGAAGG
Source organism: Phalacrocorax carbo (assembly GCF_963921805.1). Classification (NCBI taxonomy): domain Eukaryota; kingdom Metazoa; phylum Chordata; class Aves; order Suliformes; family Phalacrocoracidae; genus Phalacrocorax; species Phalacrocorax carbo. The sequence continues at coordinate 59,482,228 of NC_087548.1, forward strand.
AAGGAAGGAAGGAAGGAAGGAAGGAAGGAAGGAAGGAAGGAAGGAAGGAAGGAAGGAAGGAAGGAAGGAAGGAAGGAAGGAAGGAAGGAAGGAAGGAAGGAAGGAAGGAAGGAAGGAAGGAAGGAAGGAAGGAAGGAAGGAAGGAAGGAAGGAAGGAAGGAAGGAAGGAAGGAAGGAAGGAAGGAAGGAAGGAAGGAAGGAAGGAAGGAAGGAAGGAAGGAAGGAAGGAAGGAAGGAAGGAAGGAAGGAAGGAAGGAAGGGAGGAAGGAAGGGAGGAAGGAAGGGAGGAAGGGAGGAAGGGAGGAAGGAAGGAAGGGAGGAAGGGAGGAAGGGAGGAAGGGAGGAAGGGAGGAAGGGAGGAAGGGTAGGAAGGGAGGAAGGGAGGAAGGGAGGGAGGGCAGGCGGGCTTTCCTTTATTGGCATTGCAGTGAATTGATTTTCTTAGAAAGCTCTCAATAACTATCTAATAACCAGATATAAAACTGAAACCAATTTTCTTTTAATTTGAAGATGGGTTACACAGTTTAGTGGGGGATGAAGTTTTGATGCTTAAGTACACAGTTTGTCATATAAGTTCTCTGAAGCTTCTTTAAATTGAATTGCTTATGCTAAAATATATCTAAGAGAGGCTTAATGATTTCAACAAGTTTAAAAAACATATTTCTTTTCATGCTGGAAACTGTTACAGACTTTTCTGGAAACGGAGGCACTTCAAAGTTTTAAAGCTACTATCTCAAACTGTGTAATCCTAAACCCCAGATACCATAAACATAAATTATTCCCAGGAAAATATTTCAAACCAGACAGAAAACTTTCTTCTAAATGAACACAGAATAGAGAGCACCAGGCACATTCTAGTGAATCAGAATGTAAGAAACATTTTCTTCATGAGCGAAGAGTAATTTTTTATCTTTCTGTTCCTTCTGCTGGTGACATCTCTGAAAAAAAGATGCTTCTTCAGTAAAGTAGTTTGTTTTATTCTGCCTGTTTTGTCTTATAAAAACTCAAACTGCTCTGGTCCTTCCTTACCAAGTGTAACTTCTTATTCATCCCATCTCTTCTTATGTCAAGTTTAATAACTTCGTGTTGCAGTAGGCACAGGACCACAACCCCCCACATGATGATATCCCATGCTGGTGCAGAGACCTTCAGCAGAATAGACTTCTAGAGCATTGCATTGGAGTCTGAAAAGACTGTGGAGTAATGTCCTGAAGGACAGCTGACTCCTTGCAAACCTCAGTCTGCTTCCAGGTTTGAAAGTCAGGTAGGCAGCCATGCTGTTCACATTTCATCTTTTCCAAATACCTGGCTGCAGGCAATCAGCTGCCCAGGGCCTCATTCAGATCATGTGAATAGCTGCTAAAGGCTTTCTCAGCTGCCTCTTCTTGGAAAGGTGAGCTGGCAGCTGTATTTACTCATGATGTGTTTTGATCAGGATGTCCAGATAAATAGGTCTGACAACTTCCCCCACAGGAAAATTGTCCTGGATTGGATTTTAGTGGCTGTTTCTGTTAATAGATTGGGTCAAGGAGATCCAAACTGAAATTAACAGAAGTACCACATAAATGGCAGAAGGAAATGAATAGTAGACAAAGGTAAATTACTGGGTACTTAATAAATCTGAATCCTAGAATTAATCATATTTAAAAGCAGAAAAAGAAATCACGAAAAAGGAGAGGGCATGTGAGGTATATAAATCAAGAAGATTGCTGCTACTAAAGCAGTAGATTAACCTCGAGTTTCAAATGATTGAAAAATTGGTAAGTACATTGAAAATGAAAGGAAGATTATCTTGAAAATGAAAGGAAGATTGTGCAAGACAAGAGGACACATAATAAAGGATTTTACAGGCTTATCAGAAAAATAAATTAGAGAAGATTGTAAGCCTATTAAGGAAGGAAAAGACCTTTCTAACAAAGATTCTGTGCACCCCTTAGAAACAGTAGTTTATTTGTTTCAGTTTGAGCCAAAGAGACAGTAAAGGCTAGCAAATTATAAAGTCAAAAGTTTCATGCCTTGGAGCATGAAAGACAGTGGGGAAAGGCAAGGTGTTTTTAAGTTACTGCTTTTATTATTATAATTGTTATTAACTAGGAAAGATCTTACAATCTGTGGTGTGTCTAGAGTAATTTTGTGATAGAACTGCAGTGAAAGTAAAAGAGTTCTGCATTGTGTCTGGTTCTGTTCATTCTAAACACCTTGCTGGAGGAACAGCTGGAAGAATGATTTCCAAAGACATATACAGTACTGCAGCAGCTGCATAGTCTGGGCTATGTTTTACACACTTACTTTTGTTCCAACACCAGGAAAGCTGCAGTGACTGTAGATAAACATCCAGTAGCTGAAATCATGCTGCTAAAACTATACTTCTGTTAGTCCCCCAGGCCCTTATGCTAAAAATTTGTTTAAATATGTGGCATCACACTTTCTCTGGCATTATAGTTCTACCTATAGAAAACAGTCTATGTAGTGTAGTAATTTTGCCTTTGTCAGATTTAAGGTCAGGTTCCAAAGAACCTTTGAATTTTATAGAAGGGATCTTGTACACCTTATCTTGTAAATGGAAAAGATACATTTAAAGTAAAATAATTTTCTCAGTGTCCTTGGTTATAGTCAGCATTGATGTATAATCTACATGAATGACTAACATGAGTAGATTACAGTATTTTCTATGATTTCATAAATTTTATAGAATTATGATCCTTGTTGTGATAAGGCCAATTTGTGAGCTACTGCTGCATTTCAAAAAGGATGCAGTAGTAGCTCACAATTAATCCTTTTTAAAATTCAGACTGGAGTAGAAAGTCAGCAGATACCTGAAATGAAACACAAAGGTTGACCCCAGTATAAAGGAAAACATCTTTTTAAAACAATGTGACAATAAGAATTATCTTTAAAACTAAGATTTTGGCTAAAGGAAAAAGTACTAACATCTGCAGAGATACTACTTCCAGCTGAAGTAAACACTGGTAGGAGAAAAAATGTTCTAAGAAAACTGCAAAATAGGGATTAAAATCTGAAGATTAGATTGAGTTTAAATGACAGGCTGAATTCAGTGGGCTTGAACTTTTAAGGTGATATTTTTTAAAATTTAAATTTTTCAAAAGACTTCTCTTCACTATAAGAAGATTTAGTACTGATTCTGATTCTGATTTAGTACTGAATTTAGGCCAGTGTGTCCTAGCTGAGAATATAGCACATAAATGGCAAAAGCAAACAGAGTTACAAAAAAGTAAGCAATTGATTAAAGAGCTTGATTGAATCACAGTGGATAGAACATAGCTCTAAAATCAGTATGAAAAAAATTTGCTAATGTAGAGCTATTTTTAATAATGTCTATCAAAATAAGAACTTGAGGCAGAATTAAAAATTATCCAATGTGATGAACACACAATGACTACCTCACAAAAATGTCCTAACACATTGTTTTAATTAGGCATTATTTCCTCATCATATGATCAGAAGCCCATAATGTAGGCTTAATAAGTCACCTAAACTTTATTTAATCATTGTTGTATCTTTTCATTACAAAAGAGTACTGTATCAAAGAATGGTTGAAGTTTTGATAGTTTAAGCTGTATCCACAATAGGAGCACTGTGTAATATATGCCAGTGTAGGTGTGCAAGGAAAGAGGTTTTAGTATGGATATTGCCTTAATTGGGCTGTATAACATCCTTATGAATGCAAATTAAAAAAATAGAGTAGTATGTTTCTATAATAGAGCAAGAAAATGGGTGAATAAAGATCTGTATTTACCTTGAGATTCTACTAGCATAATGAAGCACTCAAACAGCACTCTCTGTCTGATCATGACTCTATCAGAAGTTACAGAAATGCAATTTGTGTGTAGAGCCTTATAATTCACAACTGTTTTTTGTTTATGTTCTGTTAAACCCTCTGGGCTGTTGAACATACCTTACACAGAAAAATTAACAAAATTGGAGATCTAAAGTAAGTAATATCTCAACACTGTACCCGTGAAATAATACAGTTGTTGCCAAGGTATATATGGTTTCTCTGTGTAGTTCACCTTGCAGTTACTAACTAGACTGTAAAACAACCCTTTCATTAATGCTGGCCAGGAGAAAGGCTTACCTCATTAGTTCAGATTTGTTAACCTATTTGTCATAACACTTCAACACTCAAACTGGATCCCAGCCATCATTCTGTTCCTCACACTCACATTCCCAAGGTAGAGATATTCTATACGTTTTTATACTTCACACTATTGGTATAGGAAAGCAGTATCATCACTTCGGTATGTTACAATCTGTTGTGGAGCACAGTGCGATAAGAAGGAATAGTGAAAAAGAAAATTATTAACTCCTTGTTAATCATTTTATAGAGTCATGTTGACCCAGTTTATGATTTCTCTCCAGAGGCAGTGAGATTTCATAAAGGTACACAGCCAATCCTGTGCTGGGAATCTGAAACTAAAACAGTAACAAGAAACCTTAACTTGAATTAAGCCCAGAGAAAACTGCATACTTTTGGTCAGCATTATGTCTTTGCAACGCCATGTCTGCATCTTTTAGAAGAAGCAACTGCAGAGAAGCTTCTAATGGTTCTCTATTACTACTTAAAGCATATCTGGGCATCACACTTAGCAGGCTTATCTATGCTTTCCCTGTGCAGGACTGTCCTTCCATTTTTCATACAATAGACAACAATAAGTATTGTTCCTACCTTCCTTTTATACATTTTAGGATCTATTCAGTTACATACTTACAAGTACATGAATAGATCATGATTCTTCTGTATCTCATTTATTATTTAGTTACAAACAAGGATAATTTCTGGGGAACAATCACATCAGGATGGTGTTTTCTGGAATTACTTGTATATCGTCTTTTTTTCCACTGCAAAACAGATTTCCCACAGCAGCAACCTGTGACACTTTTGCTAACAAAATATCTTCAGGGTGAAGGTGATTGATCACACTGCGAAGTCTCAGACTATGCTGGCTTTAAAGAACTTACCTGGAAAATTCCAGTTTCCTTAGGTAAAACTGTCTGCCTGAGGGTGATGACAAGTGTTGTTTAGCAAGGGTTAAATTGCATCAGGTGAAACTGCACTCATTTGTAATTATTTCACAAAATTGGAGCTAATGTTGCGAGCGCATATTGTTTACCGGTTGCCAGTTTCTGAATTTTTATGTATATGATTATATTAACCTTTTAATTAGCTATAGGGACTAAAATACTTATTATGGGGGCTCAATTACCTAACTTGATTATTGTGTGTAAAGATCAACATTAATTATGAGTCACGTGCATAACAAAGGATTACATAGTGCTGTAAAATGTTGCAGCGGATTGCATGTGAGTCTGCATAGGTGTTTACTGTGTCTTTGGGTGAGACAAGATTGCCCTGTGCTCTTTGGTAGTGTAAACTGAAACAACTGGCTACAGCCTTTGAGGGATTTTATTTGTGTGTCCAGAAAATGGGAAATATTGGTATATAACTTCAAATGATGAAGCGACACAACTCAATAATATCTGAAGATAATATGCATCAGAAATCAAACGCTTCCTGTCACGTTTAGACATGTGTGTCAAACCAGTAAATGTGATAATAAGATATAAAGCTGTGGCAGTAAGATAAATTAGTGGGAATTTTAGGAGCTGGCTACTATCTGACATCCTTCACCAGAATCCAAAAACACCAGTTACGAATATTAGAGGGATATCCTCTGATTCTGTAAGGGTTAGAGATATCCTTGCCTAGACCTTTTAGGGACTGACTGTCCATAAATTGGTCTGATTTCTGAATCAGAACCTGCCACTTTTGAACCTACCTATCTTGTCTGCCTGCAGCAACAACTTCCAAAAGTTCATATAGGAATTTGTTAGTAGATTTTGCAAGTTCTTTTATTCTCTATCTTGATAGAGAAGGAGTAGAAATTTTTTGTGTGGAAAACTCTCTACACTTTTCCCACCTAATTTGTACCCAGTGTAGGATTAAGTCTGATAGAACCCCTGACAGTTTTTCGTACACAACATTTTTCCTTACCGATCCTCTGATACTGCTGTCTTCTGTTTTTCCTTTTTTTCAGATTTATGACTTTCTTACCTAGATCATTCTAGCTGCTATATAATTCTTGAGATGAAGGAGGAGGTAGACTTGTCACAGTATCATTTACACTAAATATTCTGTGCTATGTGTAAAGGGTCCCTCCATACCTGCAGTATGTAGGTGAATATGGGCCAGAGGAAGAGTAAAGTCAAGATCCTGAATTTTGGAAAATGAACTTTTAGTAAGAAATTAGTGGTTGAGAACCCCGCCCCCCAGGAAACGTCCCTCAGGAATAAAGGAGCTAAACAGATCTGGCAGCTCTTTAAGGACATTTTTCTTAGAGCATAAGTGCACAAGTATTCCCACTTACCACATGTAAGAAAACAGGCAAAGAAGGCAGGAGATGAGCATGGCTGAGTGAAGACCTTTTAAAGTGTAAGAAGGGAATGCACAGACAGTGGAACCAGGGACATGTATCCTGGGAAGAATATAGGGATGTTCGTCAAATGTGTAGGGATGGGATCAGGGATGCTAGCAAACGGTTGGAGCTGACTTTGGCAAGGAATGTGAAGAACAATAAGAAGGGCTTCTACAGGCACACTGGTCAGAATATAAAGATCAAAGAAAATGTGCCCCCTGAAAAATAAGCAAGGAGGACTGGTGAAAACCAACATGGAGACGGCTGAGATAGTCAACATTGGTTTTTTGCCTCAGCTTTCACTAACAATCAATCTTCTCATCTTTCTCCAGTTCCTGAATCTCAAAGCAGGGACTGGGTGAATAATGTCACCCCATTGTAAGAGAAGATCAGCTTTGAGACCACCTGAGTCACCTCATGCACAAGTCCATGGCACTCAACAAGACGCTTCACAAGGTACTGGCAGAATTAGCTGATGTAGCTGCTAAGCCACTCTCCATCATATTTGAAAAGTCATGGCAGTCAGGTGAAGTCCCCAGTGACTGGAGAAAAGGGAATATAGTAGCCATTTCTTGAAATGGTGAAAAGGAGGACCCTGGGAACTAGCAACCAGTCAGCCTCACCTCAGTGCCCAGTAAGAGGAGGAACAGATCCTCCTGGAAGTTAAGTTGAAGCACAGGGAGGACAGGGAGGTGATTAGAGACACCCAACATGGCTTCAGCAGGGGCAAATTAAGTCTGACTAATCTAGTGGCCTTCTGTGATTGCATCAGTAGGCAAGGGAAGAGATTTCTGCAAGGTCTTTGTCATAGTCCCACACAATATTCTCATTGCTAAATTGGAGAGACGTGGCTTTGATGGATGAACTGTTAGATGCATAAGGAGTTGGCTCAGTTGCAACATCCAGAGAGTTACAGTCAATGGCTCATTGCGCAAATAGAATCCAGTAATGAGTGGTGTCTTTTAAGGTTTCATGCTTGGACCAGTAGTATTTAATGTCTTCATTAATGACATAGACAGTGGAATTGAGTGCACCCTCAACAAGTTTGCAGATGACATCAAGATGAGTGGTGCAGTTAATATGCTAGAGGGAAGACATGCCATCCAGAGGGACCTTGACAGGTTTAGGGAATGGACCCACACGGACCTCATGAAGTTTAAAAAAGCCAAGAGCAAGGTCCTGCACCTAGGTTGGGGCAATCCCCAGTGTCAATACAGACTGGGAATTAAAAGATTGAGAGCAGCCTTGCGGGGAAGAATTCAGGGACACTGGTGGATGAAAAGAAATTGGTGGTGAGCCAGAAATGTGTGCTTGCAGCCCAGAAAGCCAATTGTTTCCTGGTCTGCATAAAAAGAAGCACGGCCAGCAGGGCAGGGTGGTGATTCCCTGCTTCTGTTCCGCTCTTGTGAAATTCAGCCTGGCACACTGCATCCAGTTCTGTGGTCTCCAGTACAAAAAAGACACAAGTTAGAGCAAGTCCAGGGGTGGGCCATGAGCATGATCAGAGGACTGGAATACCTGACTCCTTTGGAGAGATACTGAGTCAGTTGGGGTTGTTCAGCCTGCAGAAGAGCAGGGTCTGGGGAGAGCATTTCTGTGGCCTTTCGTCGTGGTTCAGCCCCAGTCAGCAACTAAACACCATGTTGCCTTAGGTTCACTCCCCCCACCCCTGTGGGATGGGGAAGAGAATCGGAAGAGCAAAAGCAAAAAAACAAAACTTATGGGTTGAGATAAGCACAGTTTAATAATTAAAATAAAGTAATAATTATAATAATTATGATTATTATAGTAATAACAATAATGATAATGTAATAAAAAGGAAAAGGGAAAAAACAAAATAACCAAATGATACAATCACTCACCACCCACTGACCGATGCTGCTGGTCCCTGAGCCTCAATTGCTGCTTCCTTCCCCTGGCCAGCTCCTCCCAGTTAACCTACTGGGCATGACATCACGTGATATGGAATATCCCTTTGGCCAGTTTGGATAAGCTCTCTTAGCTGTGCCCCCTCCCCTCCTGGTTTCTTGTCCACCCAGGAGAGCATGGGAAGCTAGAAAAGGCCTTGACTACTACAAGCACTACCCAGCAACAACCCAAACATCAGTGTGCTATCAACATTGTTTTCATACTACATCCAAAGCACAGCACTGTGCCAGCTGCAGTGAAGAAAATTAACTCTATCCCAGCTAAAACCATGACAGTATCCGCCCTTTATTCCATATCATTGCTACATACACATTGCTAAATGTGTATCCCAGTGCTTGAATGTTCCACCCCCCCATTGCTCTCAGTGTAGTTTTTAACAGTCCATTGTACCGTTCAATTTTCCCAGAGGCTGGTGCGCGACAGAGGATGTGATACACCCACTCAATGCCATGCTCTTTGGCCCAGGTGTCTATGAGGCTATTTTGGAAATGAGTCCCGTTGTCTGACTCAGTTCTCTCTGGGGTGCCATGTCGCCACAGGACTTGTTTTTCGAGGCCCAGGACAGTGTTCCGGGCAGTGGCGTGGGGGACAGGATATGTTCCCAGCCAGCCAGTGGTTGCTTCCACCATTGTAAGCACATGGCGCTTGCCTTGGCGAGTCTGTGGGAGTGTGATATAGTCAATTTGCCAGGCCTCCCCATATTTATATTTCAGCCATCGTCCCCCACACCACAGAGGCTTTACCCGCTTCGCTTGCTTGATTGCAGCACATGTATCACATTCGCGGACAGCCCGTGCAATAACGTCCATGGTCAAGTCCACCCCTTGATCATGAGCCCACCTGTATGTTGCATCTCTCCCTTGATGGCCTGAGGTGTCAAGGGCCCACCGAGCTAGAAATAGTTCACCCTTATGTTGCCAGTTAAGACCCACCTCAGCCACTTCAATCTTGGCAGCCTGATCTACCTGCTGGTTGTTTTGATGTTCTTCAGTGGCCCAACTCTTGGGGATGTGAGCATCCACATGCCGTACCTTTACAACCAGGTTCTCTGCCCGGGCAGCAATATCTTGCCACAATGTGACAGCCCACATGGGTTTGCCTCTATGTTGCCAGTTGTTTTGCTTCCACTGCTGCAGCCAGCCCCACAGGGCATTTGCCACCATCCAGGAGTCAGTATAGAGATAGAGCACTGGCCACTTTTCCCGTTCAGCGATGTCTAAGGCCAACTGGATGGCCTTTACCTCTGCAAACTGGCTCGATTCACCTTCTCCTTCAGCAGTTTCTGCTACTTGTCGTGTAGGACTCCATACAGCAGCCTTCCATCTCCGGTGCTTTCCCACAAGGTGACAGGACCCATCAGTGAACAGGGCATACTGCTTCTCATGTTCTGGCAGTTTGTTATACAGTGGGGCTTCTTCAGCACGTGTCACCTCCTCCTCTGGTGATAATCCAAAATCTTTGCCTTCTGGCCAGTCCATGATCACTTCCAAGATTCCTGGGCGACTGGGGTTTCCTACTCGAGCCCGCTGGGTGATCAGTGCAACCCACTTACTCCACGTAGCATCAGTTGCATGGTGTGTAGAGGGGACGCTTCCTTTGAACATCCAGCTCAGCACTGGCAGTTGGGGTGCCAGGAGCAACTGTGCCTCACTACCAACCACTTCTGAAGCAGCTCGAACCCCTTCATATGCTGCCAATATCTTTTTTTCTGTTGGAGTATAGCGGGCTTCGGACCCTCTTGCCATGATCCACTGTTGGGTTGAACAATTTGGCAGAAGTTGAGTCCCCTTGCTTTCTTACCAACCTCAGATAATCCTGGGTGGCTAGGGGTGGCTGGGCTTAACTTCTGAGTGATGTTCAATTGGATGTGTTATCGTGACCAGGTTTGTTGTATTCTCGGGAACAGAATTAAGACTCAAAACAGAGCCAAGTGCCACGTCACTTTATTTGGCCGCCAACAAATACGGAAGAGAAAATGAGAGAAAGAGGAAAAAAAGAAAAAGAGTGAGAAAGAGTTACAATAGCTACCACGACAGACCTGCAGTGTCCCATTAGCCTGATGTATCTTCAGTCCAGTGCGGGAACACTCCAACTGGTCTCCGCTGGTTCCGCATTCTATAGCATTCTCCCGTTACATATTCAATGAGCTGGTTTGCATGGTCACACCTCCCACTCAGCAGTGGGGTGCATGCGCAGTATCGTCACTAGAGGGTGCTCGACGGTTCCAGAGGGTTCCAGAGGATCCAAACCCCCCTCCCATCTGTTGTAAGATGACCCTGGGGCCAGGCGCATGTGCAGAGGACTGGGCCTATGTGCTCTGAGACAAGAAGATATAGGGATATATATATATATATATATATATATATGATCCTGTTTCGTAGAACTTCCTCAGTTGCCGTCGTGGTAAAGCCTTGGTAGTCAAGCCATTCTGCCGACAATGCTGAGACAAGTTTCCAGTCCCTTACACCTCTGTATCCACAACTCCAAAACCCTAGGGGTCGACCTCGGGTCTCCCCTGGTGCTTTCTGCCAGAGGCTCCAGGTAGGGCCATTCTCCGCGGCTGCAGTGTAGAGCACATTCTTTACATCATGTCCTGCCCAGCCTGGCCCAAGGCCTACAGCATAAACTATCTCCTGTTTAATCTCTTTGAAGGCTTGTCATTGCTCAGGGCCCCATTTGAAATCATTCTTCTTCCGGGTGACTCGATAGAGAGGGCTTACAATCAGACTGTAATTTGGAATATGCATTCTCCAAAAACACACAACAACTGTGCCAGCTGCAATGAAGAAAATTAATTCTATCCAAGCTAAAACCATGACACCTTTCAAGATATGAAGGGGTCTTACAAGAAAGACAGAGAGAATCTTTTTGCTGAGGCCTGTATTGACAAGAAGAGGGATAGTGGTTTTAAACTGAATTATGGTGGGTTTAAATTGGAAATAAGGAAGCAATATGTTACGATGACAGTGGTGAGACATTTTTCAGCATCACAGAATCACAGAATCACAGGTTGGAGGGACCTCAGGTATCAGCTAGTCCAACCTTTCTACAAGATGTCTGGAGAAGATGTGGAAGTGGTCAAAGTTGGGTCGTATGGGTCTTTGAGCAAAATGATGTAGGAACAGATATCCCTGCCCATGGAAGGGGGATTGAACTAGATGATATTGAAGGTCCCTTCCAAACCTTTTCTATCATTTCACTATTCTGTGAACACAAACACCCCAAATTCCAACAAATTTGAAATTGTGCATAATAATTTTCAATCTTAAATTGTGCATCAGAGACATTTATAAAATATCCATATAGTTGTCTAAAATTATCGGACTGTTACATAACCATGTGAATGGCTGATGCACTAGAAGCAATGGGCAGTTGCTACATTCATATAGGTAGAAAAATGGTTATGCAGCATGTTCATCATTTTGGCCCGAATGAGGAAACTGTATTCTTTTTTGACAAAATCATGAGTGACATCAATTCAAAAATCTCTATAAGAAGACAATAAGGTTTAAGTTACCCCTCTCAAAAAAGCCAAAAACCATTTTCTAGTTACTACTTACTTGTTTTTCAAAGCTCAACTCACTTTTTTAAAGGGAGGGTTATAATCCATTACAACTTTCAGTTCAGTAAATTAAACAAAAAAATATACAGGCAAGCAAATAATACTACCACAGCAGGGCATATTTAGTGAGCGTTGTCTCACATTTTGATTACAATTAGTATACAATTAACCTACAATCTCACTACTTTTTACACTGCTCCCAGAACCCTTCTCAGCTGCCATCATAGAATCACACTTTGTTTCATGAACTTTATATGTTCATGTATGTATTGTGAGGGTGATTTCCTCTGCTTTCAGCTGCTTTATTCATTGAATTATTGGAGGGTGTGATAATAGATATAGCGTTGTGACAATACAAATAGCCATTCAGGAACTCATACTTATCACATTAATAAAATGTCACACAAAGGACAAAAGCTCTGATATATCACATGGGTATATAAAATTAAAATTATGCCTACAAACACAAAGTTATTTCTCAGTTATTCTTTCCAACCCAGTAAATTTTGACAATATATGTTTCTTTTGCAAAAATGTTAATCTTAAATTAAGGATAAATTGAGACAGAATTGATGTGGTAGAGCAGTACCTAGACCACAGCCAAGCAGAAACTATGGAAACATTTGTGGTATAAGAAAATATTAGGAAGAATGAACTATTCTAGTTTTTAAAGGAAGAACTTGCTCATATACCTTGCTCAAAAACATGATTTTATTCTCTGGATTCCTTTTGGTACCAGACACTGCTCAGTTCTTTTAACTCTTTTAATTCTGAAGATGAATTTTTGGCCCTGTTAAATTGATGGACAACTCTTTCAAGGTTTTAAACACAATAAGGTTTCACTTTTTTTCTGTCTGACTCAAGATAAACTTTGCTTGAAATTTTCTTTTCTAAACAGGTTTATTTATACACCAATATCTAAGAAAATTAAACAAATTCTTCTTCAACAAATTCTAGGAAGGGACTCCTCTTGGTTAAAACTCGAGGGTTTACACTTGTATGTTATGCTTTTCTGAGAAATACTAGACTTCTGGGATTCATGAGGAGTATACCTTAAGAATTTCAACTTCTCAGGATTTTGCTTTGTATCAAATAAAACAGGCTTTACCTATTATCTGAGTGTGGAGTGCATGAGGTTTCTTATTGTTCTTAGAGTAGTATGGCTCATTTGATCACAGTAAAGCTCTATGATACATAACAGTGGGCTATAAATTAATAAATAATAAAAGTAACCAATCCTGTAGGCTTTTTTTGCAGTATAAGCAGCCTAAAGTGAGTAGCTTTTTAACTTTTTACTCAAATGTCATTTTTATTAGAGAGAAGCCAATAGATCATACAGGCTATATAATACAGCAAGCTTAAAACCCCCTATCTGCTTCAATTTATTTCTATAATTCCAAAATTATTGTAATTTGAACCTTACTAAAGGTAGATATTTGACGTGACTGCAAAAAACTAGAGCACATGTGTTGAAACCTTTGTAACTGCTGCTGCTGCATTCATCTCCATGCAATTGGTTGGTAATTTTTTTATGGTTCTACAGAAAAACCATGAGGAAGACGCTGCCAAGTCCTTGTTCCTACTGTCAAAATTACTATGTTGAGCTAATTTTTAATGTGTTTTAATGTGTTTTCTGATGGTATTGCTTAAGCAAATGAGTCTTGTTATTTTGCAGCTGGGCCAGATACTAATAATGTTTTTATTAGCTTGGTAGAAACATTGGTGCCTTCAGCCACTGGGCCACTTTGAATTCGTAATTTTGTAGGCTGAAAATGATCATAATGTAAACATGATCAGTCATTGAACTGACTAGCACAGGTGTCAGAACAGAACAGAATTTAATGGAAGGGAATGTCTCAGTCTTGTTAAATATTGCCTTAAACTCACAGCCTGTTAATTTAGACTGTGAGAACATAGACTGCTATGAGAACACAGACTGCAAATTAATTTTCTACTGAAATATTAAAATATAAAGATCAATAGTATGGAGATGAAATCTTAGTAACATTAGTAAACGTGAACTAAGTCAATGTTGAGCTTATATGAGATTTTATTTTATTGTTTTGATAGCTTACCTATAGAAACACTGTCAAACATAAACAATGCTGTTACGTTTGCATGTGTGTATGGTGTCCTGCAATCTTTCTTCAGGCATGCCAATAAGCCGTTTCAGTCGCTGTAAGGAAATTCTCCAAAATGTACATATACAAAACACATGAGATTTTTAAAAATGTTTCCCATTTTTTTAAGAAACAAAGAATTACTGGACTGATTACTTTGTCCTAGAAAAAAAAATCCGATATTCCTAATAATACCTTTTAATTCCAATATTCTTAAATAAGTAGCAGAAAAAAATTAATTCAATTATGAATTTTTGAATGGAAAACACAATTCTTGAAAGGGAGGCACAACCTTGAGTTATAGGATCCTAAAGTCTGAAGGTGATTCAGGCCATCTTAGCTATTGTTCTCCTCGGGCATTGCATGGAGACTCTTAATCATGGCTGATTGTGCTACAGGGCAGAAATTAGCTTTTTGTGGTAAATATAATTTTATTAAACTCTGATTGCAGTTTTCAGAAATGTAGGGACTTCAGGATTTAGGAAAATCTTTCCAGTTTTTATAACCCAGTTATTTTATTTCCATATTTTGCTTAATAAAAAATAATAATAATAATAAAAAAAAACCAAAAACCCAACATAGTTCTGTACTGTCAAGTTATGCTAGATCTCTGCAGGACACTGAGCTGCAAAAGGCAAGGAATTAAGAAATCACATATTTTCTTCAGATAAAAGATCTGTAGTAACGAAACAGAATCATTGGCAAATCAGATGCTGTGTTAGAAATGGAGAGGTGATAAAATTTAGTCTTCAGAGGCTTAATAGGGTATCTTTTCAGGAATGCTAGTTCAAGAAAGGAGAAGTTAAAGCTTAGGTTGGAATCACTGCTTGAGTTTATTGTGAAACAATAGGGAATATCTTTTAAAGTTATACACAAGAAGAGAGTGGCTTTAATCACCAGAAAATGCAGGAGGAATGTTAGCAGCCTTAGGGTATAAGTAAGGCTTAATTATTCATAGAACAGCTTTTCTCATTTGCTGTAAAAGAAACATTGTTAAAAAATCTGGACCTCAGAAAGGTCTTTCCTTTGGTTTCTTTACCAAGTTACAGACCACATATATTTTCCAACTTGGCATTTTGAAGTCAGAATGCCTCATGCAATTAATGCAGGAAAACACATTTGGTAAGCTCCAGGCAATTTTAATTTCCTTTCAATTGAGCGAAATGAGATAAAAAATAGATGATCACTGTCTACTGTAAAGTGCCTTCACATCCAAATACTAACATGAGAAGTTATAGGTTTTGGGTTTTGTTTTGTTTCTGACCTGAGATTCCTTCTAGGTTCAAAATAATGGCTAGACATAGAATAATATCAGGAAGATCTTGATCACCAGATAACATGACCTGTAAAAGAAGTTATATAATTTCAGAATTTTTCTTTTAATTATCCTTCATCATAATCCTTTAACCTAATGCTATATATTGCATAGAAATTTGAAACTGATTCCACAAGATGTAGTGGGGAGGATCTAAAAGCATTAATTTCCTAAAATAAATATGAGGAACTTCTGTATTAATCCCAAAATTATTTAAACATGCATGAAAATATTATGACCATCAATAAATACTTATTAATCAGTTTAAATCAATACTTAGATTGAAATAATTTGAATTTAATTTAAATTATAATTGAAACAATTTCTAATTGAAATAATACTTCAGTTAAATCAATAACTACTGAAATATTATTTTCTACATTCTTTATTTTCTTCCATTAAAAAAAAAAAAGTGGAATAGAAAGGCTTACTAAATGCGTAACTTAAGGGTAGTTGTATATTCAGTATGAGAATTTCTGAGAGTTCATGTATGATACGGCAAAATATGAATTTTACTTTCCCAGCATCCTTAGAATTCTCAGGCCACAAAGGAATAACAGGAACAACAGGAAATTAACAAATTCTATCTTTGTCATATATTTTCAAGATTAGATGATGCTATTAACAGAGGAGAGCTTGGGCATGTGGCAATGGTTAGAATAAATAAATCTAATTTGTAGTCTGTGACTTAACAGATGGAAATTCCTTGGAAGATTTTAAGAAAGAATGAATCTCTGCCAGGCCAATGCTCATTATAACATTTCTTTGACTGATTTATTTTCTCTAAGAATTCTAAACTCAAAAAACCTTTTGAAGCATTTATGTTTGCTAAACACTGAAACTTATGTTTCTAGAAACCTCAATTTATTCAGACAATAAATAATATGGAAACATAAACTAAATATCTCTGAAACTGTAAGATGAAAGGAAAAGCTCACATGCATCAATAGGAATGAATGCAGGATTTCACCTCTTGCCCAATGAACCCATTACTAAAGACATTCTAATGATTAATTTGTGCAGATTTATATAAACAATCATAGCTTTTAATAAGGAAAGGTAGCCTATTGTTATAGCAAAATATCTTAAAATCTAAGAACTAGTGGGATTAATATCTCTGACAATTTATTTTTCTCAATAGCTTTTACCTCCAGTGAACTAGATTCAGATTCTCTGGTTGTAAGAGAAAAATTACGTAATAGCTTTGCTTTTAAAACCTGATGAAAATCCATCTACCTAGCAAAATTGCCCTAAAAATGGTATGCTTTTGTGCATATTTAAATAATGATTTCACAGCAGTGGTAGAAATTCATCAGATCAGAACTGCAACGTATTAGTATGGATGTGAGAAACAAGACTGAACAATAGCCCTAAGCAATTGCATTTTTCCCTTGTTTACATGAACATTCCTTTTTTCCCTCTCATTATTTTCAAAGAGAAAAACAAATTAACAAAATGCAGGAATCGGAAATGTTTCCTGAAAAGATTTGAAAAGACTCTTCTGAAAAAGACTTTTATGTTTCTGCTCACCCACTTAATCCTCAGGAAATTAATCTGTGCCTCATCAGTGTATGAGATGAGATATTTTTCATCCTTTTCAGAGCTAGATTTTCATTGATTCCTGCAAATCTTATGTTTAATGTTGTGTGCCTTCACCTGTGCATCCACATAAAATTTACAGATTTATATACACTTAAAATTTTTGGGGGAGAAAAGAATTATACTATGATAAATATAATGAAATTGTTGTTTTTTTTTATTAAGTAAGGTTAATGCGTCCGTCATGTTTGATTCACCAGAAAGAATACCTGAAGTTTTTTATACTTAGAAATGGTTATACTGAAATAGTTTATGTTGAATAGTCTGCTGAAATAAGAGACAGAAGAAAGAAAAATGCATATTGAGTTGAAACAGAAATACTTTGAAGTTCTCCTACTTATGTTTTCTCTTTCATTATCATAAATCTTCATCTAAGTGACACAGAGGTTACTCTATACACATTGATCAGTTCCTCACTGTCTGGATCTGGACTAGGGGAAAGCTCTTAATAGATTTAAATAATACTAAAACCAGAATTGTCCAAAGAAAAATGTGAAAAAAACTCCCGAGAGAGTTGATAACATACAGTAGTCTCAGTACCCTTTACAAAGGTACAATACTGAAACAGCTGAACTGTTCTTTAGAATGATGAATACAGAGTAATGCTGTTATGATGAGTAATGAAATATTTTTACTATGCGTGATTTAATTTTAATGTGTTTATTTCTTTAAATAATACAGCATTTTTCAACAGCAATATTTTGGCTGGTTTTGAGCCATCTGTCAATAATCTGTTGACATATCTTTAATAGATAAATAGTATTTGTTTTGATTTGCTTATATTTTAATCTTAGAAACAAAAAAAGGAGTAGTAACAATGAGAAAAAGCAAAAAGATTAAATAGGCTTTTTGCTTTCTTACAGAATCTCTGTACCTGTAAAATCCAAAACTCATTGCATTGCTCCCGTCTATTGCTCTCTTTGTTAACCGCATTCTTAAGTCACTTTAAGAGCAAGTAACTGTTTACCTCACAAACTATCCACTGGCACGTGGATTACCAGCACCAAGATTCATTGACAGTTTACAGTACTAGTTGTTTGAGCACTGTTTTGTACTGTTTTCCTTCATACAGTCTATGCAAAATTGTTTTTTATGAGGCCTATGCTTTTTTTTTATGTTATGCTCTTAATTCCTTTCCACAGTGGTTTAAACATAACCAACTACTTCATTTACAGCACTTTTTAAAAGAAAAATAACTATACCTAACCCAACACAAATTAAGTTTACAGGGTTTTTGTCACCAAATGCCATGTTTGTTATATACCTCAAATTGCCAAATTCTTATTTGCATAAAAAATTATATTTATTGCCTTTAAAGTTCGGGTGTACATGTGGAATAGTTTTCCAAAATCAGAAAGGCCTACTATGCTGAAGGAAATGAAGAGGCACAGTCAGACTGTGATTGTCATAGAAGCTTCTTCAAGTGGCAGTAAGTCCTCTAAGGATCACTGTTGTATTCAGGATACGTAAATTTGTGGGAAAAGTTTCCTGGTGGCTGGCCAAGCAGAGGCTTAGAGAGTTATTACTTGTTTCTCAATGGTACACTTTGCTTGGTAGTTCTTCATGGAGAAAAATGGAAAATGGAAAATATTTCTCTTCAAAGAAACAAAACTGATTAGCAGCATTCACCCTATTTGTGAAGCTTTCTTCTGGATGTTATAACAATATTTTCAAACTATTAGTCACTCTGCCATTGCTGTCAGAAATGTGTGCATACATTTTGTTATTTTGGCAGAGTTAAATGAAGAGACATTTAAGACAAATAATACATGAAGACAGCAGTGTCCATATGCAACTTTTTAATAGATTTATCACGTATTTGTTCTTTTTGCTTGCTTCCAACTTTTCTGTATCTTGTTATCTCCCCTTTTGATCTCTTCATCTCTAATCTACAAGAATACAGAGTGTTCAACCTAGTGATCGAGATGTGATTGATGAATTATTTTCCTGTGTGGCATTGTGTAGCTGAAGGAGAAGTATGAAATAATGGGATGTCCTCCAGCAGAAGTAGAGCAAATTTTAAGGGACTATTAGTGAAATGTCATCCCATGTAAGTGTGAAACTAACCTTGATACTTTTCTAACACATCTCTCTTAAAATTATGGCCAGAACTTCTAACAAACTTTTCAAATTATATCTTCTACTAGTAAAAATAAAAAATAACTGTACTGGACTTTTCAGGTTTTATTCAACTGTTTCACCCAGCCACAATGCAGGTGTCAGCGTACATTTATTTTCTGAATTATCTGTCAACAATCTCATCAGTTTCTCTTAGTCTCAGTAAAAACCCTTATCAGCCCAAGTTCCTGTTTTTCTAAGTCATTCTGAACTCTGTCTGGTCTCTTCCATCTATGTGCTGACTAGGTCAATTTTTTTAATGTGTGGTAAACTCCACAAAGGCACTGCACATCATCTGTTCTGAGCTTCTGATCTACAAAGTGAAGAAATTCAGCCCTAGTTTTAATGTTTACAATAACATTTCAGTCAAATTCTCTATCAAAAACTGTGATTTTCTGTCTCTAATGGCCTTCTAGTTTTCTAACCTGTTCAAGATTTTCAGCCCTTTTAGTATGGCACTGTAAGTATAGATGTCCACTTGTCCTGTTTTGCTTCGGAGGTAAACATCTGGCAGAACTATTTACACAGCAACAGATGTAGAGAACAGAGAGAAAGTGCCTGGAGACATGTAGGATTAGCAAGCATCTGAAGTGTTAATGGTCTTTAAAGACCCATTGGAAAGAAATACAGTGAAGGACAAAGAAAATGTAGAGGCTTCATAGATCTTGGGTGAGACAGCATTTTGTTTTGTCACATCCAAGAAATTCATATTGGCTTCTGTTTTTTTTTAATAAAAGGATAGACTATACCAATTTTTAGATCAGTGTAGTGTAGTATAATGGAAATAGCAGAAAAAGGAAGGTTGAAAATTAAGAACAAGCTAGTGTCTTTTATTAATAAGAGAGAGGAATGTCTAAAAATAGCAAGGGAATGCAAGAAAAGAAACATTAAACTTGCAGTTATGATCAAATTTTTCTGAATAGTTTATCAACTGTTGCTTGATATTCTACCTACCTTGAAGCCACTGTACAAATAAATAGCAGATTTGAAAGGTAGATTTGAAAGATAAGGTTGTGGGTAATGAGAATGCTGGCAAATTAGAAGATTCCTATTATATATTCAAATATTAATTTCACCGCTTGGATGTACACATCTGCATTCTGGGATTGCAGAGAATCATGGTCAAGATGATCTGCACTGAGAATTGATGTAAAGATTGCAGTTTTCAAGTTCCCATTCAAAAAGTGTTTTTCAGAGAAAAAAAAAAACTGTCACATTTGAAAGTTTAGCTTCTTTTTAAGCTGAGGTACATCCATAAGTTCATGGGTCCTATATTCTTGAGGTTGAGTCCTTTTGTATTAGCACCATTTTGGTGGCATTATTCTGTGCATGCTCAATCAACTGAAAGAGAATTTGTCTCATTAAAATAGTTCTCTGAGGTAGAGGTCGAAGCATTCGTATGATTTTGCAAAAACCTTTAAGGTTTAATAGGCTGAAGTGAGAAAATAAGTTTAAGTCTGAATAACTTCAGATAACAATAAAAGACCTAGTCAGACTGTCATAGATGGATGAAATTATTACCTCAAATATTTCAAGTCTGAATATGTCTTGATTTTGAAGGAAGATGACCATTTTGACTCAGACTCTAACGGACATGAATATGCACAGAAATTTCTTTGTGTTGGAAGGCACTTTTAAAGGTTATCTAGTCCAACACTCCTGCAATTAGCAGGGACATCTTCAACTAGATCAGGTTGTTTAGAGCCCCATCCAACCTGACCTTGAATGTTTCCAGAGATGGGGCACCTACAACCTCTCCAGGCAACCTGTGCTTGTGTTTCATCGCCCTCATAATAAAAAATTTCTTCCTTATATCTAGTCTGAGTCTACCCTCCTTTAGTTTAAAATCATTACTCTTTGTCCTATTACTACAGGCCCTACTAAAAGTCCTCAGTGCACTCCAGGAGTCTCCTGGGCCTGCCTGCAGCTCTCCATGCTGTTTTTCCAGCAGATGTTGGAGTGGTTGAAGTCCCCCAGCAGGATAAGAGCTTGTGAGTGTGATACCTTCTGTAGGGGGAGTAAGAAGGCTTCATCAACAGCCTCCCTATGATAAGGTGACCTGTAGTAAACAGCAACCACAAAGTTCCTTTTGTTGTGTTGGTCTGTAATTCTTATGTATAAATTTTCATCATGCTTGTGGCTATTCTTGACATAGAGGGCAACACTTCCACCCCTTCTTCCTTGCCTGTCCCTTCTGAACAGTTTGTGGCCATTGGTAGCACTGCTCCAGTCATGGGATTCATCCCACCAAATTTCATTAATGGCAACTATGTCATAGCTTTCTAGCAGCCTTGTCACAGGTGAACTTGATATTATCCTGCTCCCCCTTCAAGTCTAGCTTAAAGTTTGTCAGTCAGCCCTGGTAGCTCATGAGGAAAGACCCAGTTCCCTCTTTGAGAAAGATGAATCCCACCTGATGCCAGGAGATCTGGTGCTGCGTAGGCCATCCCATTATCAAAAATCCCCAAATTCTGGTAGTGACACCAGCCAGGGAGCCATGTATTAATAGACTTAGTCCATCTGTTTCTTCCAGTATCACTGCCCACAAGCAGAAGGATAGAGCTAAAAACTACCTGTGCTCCAGATTCCCTTACCAACCATCCCAAGGCCCTGAAGCCTCTTTTGATTGCCCTTTTTTGAGGATACAGAATCCCATTGATCTTGTGTTTTTTTTTCAGGTGGATGTTCCAATTTCTGTCTCAGGGAGGGCAGAGCATGGTTCCACCAGTCTATCTCGTTTTCAGACACCCTGATGCTCCTTAAGCTTTCCACTTCATCTCATAGCACTGCCACCAGGCTGAGCACATCATCTTGCATGGTTGTTCTTGCTACTGCCATCAGTTACTAGTGAAAGACTCTGGCATGCCCTCCAGCCTCAGACCTAGATGGCTGCATGTTTTTGTGGGAGCTCTGTCCGGGTTGCCACATCCATTCTGGTGAGTGCAGAGGGCGTAGCTTTCTGCCAGGTGGATGCCATGGCTAAGCTCCTTCTGGGAGGGTGACGACCAATTAAAATGACCTTTTGAGCTGGTAGAGTGATGATGACCTTCCTGCATGAAGTGCTGCACCAACCGCTGTGCCAGCTACTGCACCAAGACCCTGGCTGACACACCATGCTCTGTTTGCCCATTCTGCTGGCAGCACTTCTCAGTGCTCCTGGTCACTTGTGCTCTCCAGGTTGCTTTGTATAAGTGTGGGAGTGGCCATGGCTGCTCAGGCATTGTCAGCTCCTCCAGTGAGAGCTGCTGGCTGCCGGTGGGTCTCTGCTGCCCTGATGTTTGCCTAGTGGGCGGGCTCTGGAGCTGCTCACCTCAGCTGACTGGTTTAATTATACTATTTTAATTTTTATTCCTAGCTGTTTGAATTAAAAACTAAGACTGTCTTCTGTATTAAAAAAGTTGAAAAGAGAACTTGAATACAAAGGCTGCACTTCCTTGACCTTCTGAATTTCTCCCAATTATTGTTTCAGTAACATGATAGAGCACACAGCTGTTTGAATGTGTTATGGTGCAGTGTATTAGTTATGACTATGTACAAGAGGTACTGTTTGAAGTTAAACCAATACCATCCACCAATGTTGTTTTATCTGATAGTACCTTTTAAGTAATGTCATTGCAAAGAACGGAAAAAAGTATTATATTAAACTCTAATAACATATTGATACTAAATCTAAGAAAGTTGTTCTTTAATGAAGGGGAGCACACTTCAGAGTTGGCAGTTTTTCTGATGTGGGACTTCACACAGAAGAACCACGAGCCTTTCAGGGAGGCCCTGTATTTTGTTCTGGCTTCAGAAATAAATGCATTAATATTTAATTCTTGTTACATTTGATCTTAATCAGATCATATTCTTTTTTTTGCCCAAATATAACTAACTAGAATGATTATTCATCTTGCTGGTTCTATATAATATCACGGTAATATAAGGATATCAACATCATCTTTGTTGAAGCTGCTTAGGCAAAGCAACTCCTTCTTAGAAAATCTTTCATCTGCTGATTCTATGGGCACGTGCTTATGCCTCAGCAGCTGCACATGAACGACATTTAAGCCTTCAAGGAGAGCACATAAAACATTTTATACTTTAAGAAACATGTAATGGAAAATAGAATATTTTTATCTCATAAGCTAAGTTTTATACGGATGGTAACATTAATATTTATGTGAGTGGTACTTCAGTTGTCTCATTAGAAATAGTTGTGTCTTGCATTATTCACTAGGATAAACAATGTTTAAAGTACCAGGAATTTTAACATTATCTCCAAAAATTTCAGATTATACTACAATTATTGCAAATTATTATCTACTTTATTCTGTAAGTGGCCCTTAAATTCTCAATTAACAATGAACTCTTTGCCTCTTTCTAAAGATTCACATTCCAGGCATCTTACTGAACAATTATAAGTCCATATCTTTGAAACAATTAAAAATAATTGTTAAAAGTGAGGTTTCTTTAAGACTTCTATTTCATATAAATGGTTAAATAATCATATGCTATCATATAAACATTACCAGATTTTAAGTGTCAGGAATGAGACAATTCTGAGTGTTAGGAAACTACTTTTCTAAAAGTATATTGAACTTGAAGTCTATATTGCTTTGAGTATAGCTTTTTAATACTGTATGAAAAAGACACACACACACACACAAAAAAAATCTTAGGCAAGAAAAAACCACCAATATTTTATCGGTCCCCAAATGCTGCTGTTGTATTTCTAGTACCTAGGGCACACAGTCAATTTATGATATTCAAACTTCCTGTCTGTATGGATTCAACTAATTGGTCTGTTGCTTTAGGGTTATTTTTATTTTGCAAATATATAGGAAATTATAAGTTGAACTGTCATTTATCAATTATTTTTTGCTTAGGACCTCTGCATTTTGGTCACATATCAAACTTATTATTTGTACTTTGATCACTAGACGTTTGACCAAGCATTTTGGCAACTGCACTCTACACCTTTTTTTAGTGCAGGAGGTAACAGAAGTTACAAAGTTAGGTGGTTGGCAGAAAGAAATTCTAAGAATCAACGTTTCAACTACTAATAGGTGTGTGCATATATATCTAATTACATGCCAGTCAAACCATGCCAGTGGTACTCTCTCAGCTAAGAATTGCCAGTAATTGGATCTGTATAACCTATAAAGCATTCTTTGCAAAAACTGTTTGCTACTGGGGAAAGAAGAGCATTACTAATCCTCAAGTAAAGATAAAAGAATCAGTTCTGGGGTAAAATAAAACCTGGGGTAAACCTTAACTATAATCTTACTGTGGTTTTTGCTGAGTAAATGTTCTGTAATCACTGTTTTATTTAAAATCCTGTCTGTCTTCAAGTAGCAGCAGCTCTCAGCACATCAGGAAATCTGAAGAGACTTCAGACGCCTTGCAGCTTACTCTTACAGAAAGCTTCTGTATAGATGGATAAATAAATCAGAGCTCTGATTAAAATCTTAGGTAATGTTTTCCAGTTTGGGCTGATCCTCTATTTCATCATTAAATGGTTATTGAAAAGTTAAAAAGAAAATTGGGAGCAATCTCTTTGCACAGGAGCCAACCATTAAATCACATTTAGGTCAGAGGCATTTGGGGACAATTCTACAATACCAGCTGGTGCCCCTCCTTCTTTCCAGACAATCATTGAGTGTCAGCAGGCCTGTCCATCTCTACTGGCCCCAGAATACACCATTTATGAAAATGCACATCTTTGCATTTTCAGACTGTTCCCTTAAAACTCTTCGAGTGGTCTACTGTTGCCGTAATATATACAGCTAGATATTCTCGAGTGTCAGACATCTACACGGATGTGCCCATACTTTTTTTTATGTCCTGAAATCCAGCCAGGATACCATTGGTGATCTGAAATGGCATTAATTGCCTATATTTAAGCAACTGAATCACACTAACTGTATATAATTACTTGTGGAACTTTGTAAAATCACAGGTTTGGTTTTTTTATTTATTTTACTGCAACTATGTTTTAGATGTATTTCTATGAAGGGTTTTGTATGCCTCTGTAACTGAAGTGAACACAGTCATCAAGGAAAGTAATGATGCCAGTGTGTTGATAGAACCCCAGTTTGCTCCCAAATACGCCTGTTGATTTTCTGCTTATTCCATTCAATTATTCCACTCAAAGAGGCTATGCCAGCTATGAATTTTACCCATTGACTTCAACAGAAGCTGTACGTGTGTAATCTTGCTCAAATATATTTGGAGTATGCATATGATTAGCTTTGAATGGAAGGTAGCACAGGCATAATGGTATGTACCAGCATTACTTTTACCTTCATCCAGCAACAGCAATGGAGGGATAGCACCTATCACCTCTCTCAAGCAGTGTGTACATACTGAACGATCCCATTATAACCAAATGGATTTATAATTCCTCACCATATTTACACTGTTTTTATATTGCAGAGTTGTTCTTATTGGAATTGATGTTCTAACAGACTTCCATGCCGTGTAAGTAGCTGTCTTGATTACCTCTTACCCACATCTTACTCGAATAACTCTGCCAAATTTTTCATATGAAACTCAGCTAAATTTATTAGGGTCGTTAGCATGATGGCCATTAGCGTGCACTCTCTCTCTCTCTCTCTTTAGATTTAACTTCCTTGATTTCATTTTTTTAATGTAGTCTCACATGAGCATTTAACAACTCTGACTCTAACCACTGATTCTTTGTTTTAAGTAGAAATTCTTCTGATGTTGACTGTTAACAGCACCTCGTGACCAGTTTATTGAAACTGGCTAGCCAGCCTAATCTGTAAATTGTGTGGTGCTTAGTTTAATGCTCCTTAGATAACTGCAGAGTGGAAATTTTTGGAGAAGATTATTACAAAGATTTATAATGTTGCTGGTATATTTACTGTATACAAATAGATGTAGCATGGCCACAGCAGCTGTGTTGGAAAGACAGTTGTTCCCTTCTCATACAATAATGGATTTTCCACTAATCAAAATGTTCTGCTAAGTTTATTAAAAAAAAAAAAAGAAAGAAAAAAAGAAAAAGAAAATGCTTATGGCTTTAAAAATCCATTAACCACAAGTACTTCACCAGTTGTGCACATAGAGTACCATGAACTTATTTTAATTTTCTGTTCCATATTATGTGCTGAATCTTTTAATGATTCCTTCTTTAATTCCTCCACAGATGCAGTTAATGTTCTGTGTGGCTCAGCATTGGCCCTCACTTTTACTTGTCAATAAGGCCTCTGATAAAAATGATATCTGGACATAGGGACAGAGAAAACATTGTAATACATCTGGACTGGTAGCCTATTAGATACAAAATCTGTTCTACTTTTTTAAGAACTCACTTGATGTATTTTAGAAACCATAGATTATACTTTGAAAAAGTAATTTTTATGTCTGGAACTCACTTTAGTTTTTGGTTGAGCATATTGGAACATTTTTCCTTGGGTTTAAGGCACTTGGTGAATGAGAACCAGCTGAAAACTGAGACAAGAAGTATTAAATTACTTGTCTTCTTCACTTGTCAAGTTACGTGGTAATTTTCCATATCAATTCTACCCATGATTAATTGTAAATTCCTATTAAAATTGGCTAGTATATACTATATTCTAATTTTCAGTATGACCTTGCGTGAAATATGCCATAGGTTATAACTTGTCTTTATAAAGATGGTTGCTTATCATCACCATGGTATTTGTAATACCAGGTATGTACTAGGTAAAACAAATATTGAGCAACATAAGGGATCAGGTTCTGTAAGTTAAGATTCTGGTTCTCAGCATCCTAAAAATTAAACAAGAAAACTGAGTATAAAAAACAAATAAATACAGAGCATAAGGGCCCATAATTCATAAAAGAGAATCAAATTAATAACAAACATTTGAATGCATCACTAATGGTTTGATTGGCTGCTTTTATTACACAAGTTAAAGGAAATATGACATCTCTGTGTTATTGCAGCATTATATATTCACCACCTAACATTATAATCTTTAATTGGATTTAAAACCCCTATCGTTAGGAGAACCTTGACTCACATCAGTGTTCAGGAACGTAGTGATGTTAGCTCCAATGACATGAATTCAATATTACATATAGCATGTTTGTTTGCCCAGCTGCTATACATTTCACATTTGGGGCAGCTTTGAGCAAATGTTTGTATATAACAGCATCCATGCCATCGGTTAGAATGCTGACAGATATACTGACTGTAGGGAACACATTACTATATGTAGCCTGCCGAAAGTTTACCTTACAGCAAATTTAAAGCCCACAGGTCACAGAAGACTGTGTTGTCATCTTTGTTTTCGATTGAGATATTAGAAAAATAGGTAAATAGCCCTTGTGTCTGAAGTTGTCTTTTCTGTAAGAGATTTTTGAGGTGTCACAGAACCATAGACAGACATGAAATAAGGAAAGAAGCTGTTTTTTTCTCTTATCTTCCTGAGAAGAAGAAGGAGAAATGAAAGTGAAGGAATAAAAAAAAACCCACATAATTTTTATAGTTGTGCTTTGAGAAACCTGTTAGGGGGTAATTATACCTCAAGTCTTAGAACAAAGTAATCAGAAGTTGTAGAAGAACACTGTAAAATGTTGCAACGATAGAAATCTGAATGCCATGTTCAGCTATGGAATTGTAAAGTTAGAAGGACAGAGGTGTCTGGGCTGCATTCATTTTGGTACCTACCTTAAAGGTGACTGGGAAAGAAATACATGTTTCCACAGCTGTCTGAATTTGTTCGTGGCACTCTCTTAAGATCTTGCTACTAACATATGAGGGGTAAAGACTGTGAAATACCCCTGTTCCATCCACATGAAAGTAATTTTTTTAAATAATTCTTTTTGAAGATAAATTCTTCTTTAGAGCATAGTGAAGTGTTACCTTTTCACAATCAAGATAATATTATACATTTTTCTTTTTCTCTTTTTACTACCTAATCACTGAATAATAGAATTGCTTTTTGTTATGCTCCTCAAGCCATGTGGCTCACAGGGACTGGGGAGCAGGGCAAGCTGGGGTCAGCCAGGGCAGCCCCATCCCTGGGCATCAAACACCTCCAGGAGGATGGCAATGAGCCAAGGCTGGGATGGGATATTGCCTCATGGATGATGGTATATACTAGCCAAAGAGTGCCCATGGACAGGCAAGGGAATGGCTGCAGGCAATGTGTGCAATCTGTCCCTCCACACTTCGTTGATTCGGGAAAGAAGAGGCTCCAGATATGATTTAGGTAAGCTTAGGTTATTGCCATACCCTGTGTATACTGGTTGCCTGGTCCCCCAGCTGTTCACACTGGTGCTTTGTTAGATGGGTTTGTTTCTCTCCAACTGCCTGCCAACAAGCCCCAGGCGTGGGAAACTTGTGGGACCAGGGCCTGGCAGCGGTGGAGAACTATGAGTCACAGCTTGTCCTCCTGCTCCCTGTGGCTGCAATTATGCTTCTTGCATCTGTGCCTGGATTGTGAAGAAGATGGTGGTTTTCCTTGGGTGCATATGCTGTGGCATACATCTGCCCAGCCACAAGCATGCAAGAGTTCCCTTGTGTCCCCACAGTCCTTTTACACAGAAAAAGGAGACAAAGCCATTATGTCTGATATATTCTGCTGTGCTAGAAATAGTTATTTATTCATTTATACATTCATCATTTCCTTTGCTTTAGAATCTTTACCCCTTTCCAACTCAATGGAAAATGTTATTGATTTGAACAGAGTTGGGATTTTTCCACGTATTACAAAAAACACTACTGTTTTACACTAATTGACAGAGGACAGTAGGTAGTGCATCTGGTAACTAGGACAGACATGTTTACCTGAATTACATCTGCTTAAATTAAGGGATTGTATTCCAAGGTGAAAGGTGCCTTACAGACACCAGAGAAAGAGAAGAAAAGGGCTTTTAAATAAGCTTACCATAACAAAACTGTGGAGCACATGCATTTTCTTTCCTCTTAAGTTATGCTGATAGCAGTATTTAAAGTAAGTAAGTAGCGTACTGCATCTCCAGTTGTAAAAAATGCTGTTTAATTTTAATTCTTGTGTTATACTCACCACCAGAGACGCTTATCTTAATCTCACTTCATATTGTGTCAAGGATACAAATGCCACTTAAATGTTTTTTTTTTCCTCAGAAGTGCTGGTCATAAGCATAAAAGAGACTTATTTGTATTGTATCCAATGCCCACTGCAGTCAAGGTTCCTACGTTTTCTGCAACAACATCACCGACCTGAATTCTTTGTTACAAGGCCTGCAGTCTGTAGCACTCCAGTAACTGACTGGAATTTCTGTTGCAGCTACAAAAAAGGGTTTTGAAAATGGAGGCTGTGCCCTTGCGGTATTTAATTCAATTAAATCTCATGCTGCCCCTAGCTTTATATTTCTCTTGAATTACATATTGATTATCTAAAGCAGCATAATAGTTTTCTGAGGGGAATTTGAAGGTTAGATAGATAGGGAACGGACAGAGGAGGACTTCTGTTACTTGGATAAATATCAGGGATTTCTTGAGAATAAGTTATTCCTGGTGAAAGTGGACAGCAATGAAATAATAATGGAGTCTGGTATTTCAAAATTAACAACCTGCTTACAGGAAAGATATAGTTAATTTGTGTACAGGAGCACCTGCAGATTCAGGAACCACAATTTACCTACCCTTGGTGTGCCTTTGCATTGCAGCTTTTTACAACCCCCCTTTTGCAGTGACAAAATGGTATACCTAGAAAATCTGAATCTAACTGGTGTCAGTCTGGCAGAGTGCTATTTTCTGCAATGGAAATATCTGTTGATTTACACAAGTCTAACCACAAAATACCAAAGTAGCGGTTGTGGCTGCTATTAAGTTATCTTTGATCTTAAAAAAAAAAAAAGAAAACTCTGGGTTTGTTTTGCCCATGACTTCTTCATACCCTTTTGATTTTTTGTTTTCCTAGCTTTCTGCCATTATTTCTTTTGTGAGTTTTGGGAATTTTCCCTGCTTTTTGAAAGGTAATAGAACTAGTATTTTCCCATGCAGTTTGACAACTACATGATGTGAGAGAAAGGGTTTACTTTTAAGCCTCTCTAGAGAAAAGTCTGGCCTCATTCAGCCACTAAGTACCACATTTCTAGATCTCTCCGGTACTTAATAATACTTAACTCCATGAACTAAGACACAAGCATTTTTCTTTCTTGTAGATGGGGGAACATTTGCCTTCCTGCAGTCCTCTGGGACATCCCCCGTTCTCCATGATTCCTCAAAGATTATAGAAAGTGGCCTTGCAATGATGTCAGCCAGCTCTCTCAACACCCTTGGGTGGATGGCGTCAGGGCCCATGGATTTGTGGGGGTCAAGATCCTGTAGTAATTCATGTACTAACTCTTCCTTTACCAATGGTGGGTCGGTGTTTGGATCAACCGGCAATTTCATTCCCAAAGCCTGGGACCCGTCAGTGCTGGTAAAGACAGAGGTGAAGAAGGCATTGAGGGCCTCTGCCTTTTCTGCATCGTTGGTGATTGACTCTCCTTTTCTGTTTAACAGTGGGCAAACAGTTGACAAACCTGAAGAAACCTTTCTTGTTATTTTTGACATCTACAGCCAGTTTTAGTTTGAGTTAGACTTTTGCTTTTCTAACTGCATCTCTGCACACTCTGGCAATGTCCTGTAGCCCTCGACAGATAATTCTCCACTTTTCCATCTCTGGTGTGCTTCCCTTTAGGATTTGAGTAGACCCAGAAGGTCATGGTTGAGCCACTGGGGCCTCTTGCTCCACTTACTTCCCTTTCCTTTGTAGGGGATAAATTGGCTTTGTGCTTCCAATAGAGAGTTCTTTAAGAATACCCAGCACTCACTAGCTCCTTTGTCTTCCATGGAAGAATCCCATGGAATCCCTCCCAGCTGGGCTCTGAGCAAGCTGAAGTTTGTCCTTCTAAAATCCAGAACCCTTGTCTTAGAGCTGACCTTCAGCACACTCAGCAGGATCCCAAAATCCACAATATTGTGGTCACTGCAGCCAAGGCTATCACTAACCAAGACATAACAAAGCAGGCTTTCTCGGTTTGTGAAGCCTGCCGTACAAGGATAGGCTGGGAGAACTGGGCTTCTTCAGCCTTGAGAAAAGAAGGCTCAGAGGGGATCTCATCACCGTGTACCAGTACTTAAGGGGTAGCTACAAAGAAGATGGAGACTCCCTTTTAACAAGGAGCCACATGGAGAGGACAAGGGGGAATGGACACAAGTTGCTCTTGGGGAGATCCCGATTGGACACGAGAGGGAAATTTTTCACAGTGAGGACAGTCACCATTGGAATAATCTCCCCAGGGAAGTGGTTGACTCGGCCATGTTGGATACCTCCAAGAGTCATCTGGACAGGGTGCTGGGCCATCTTGTCTAGACTGGGCTCTTTCTAGAAAGGTTGGACTAGATGATCCCTGAGGTCCCTTCCAACCTGGGATTCTGTAATTCTATTTTGCCCAACTTGTGGCTTTATGCTCAAAAAAAAAAAAGTTTGATGCTGAATTAACAATTAAGGCTTGTGTTGAACAGATTTTACAGAATTTTCTATTCCATCTTTTGTAATTATTATTATTATTATTCCAAATTATTCAAAAATTACTTATTTGCTGGTCAATTTTTTTTTCCAAAAAGTCATCATGTCAAATTGCATTTGTTTCCTTTGCCCTGAGTAGGAGAAAAATTCAACCTGGTCTCATAGCTCATAAATCACATTAATGGCTTCACTCAAAATCCAACTGGGAGAAATTAATACTAAAATATTTTCTTTTTCTTAGCAATGGAATTGTTAAAAATGCTAATACAGAAGCATATTTAAATAATATTTACAGAATAAAAGCCTAGTTCTGAATGCCCCATGCACATAGATGCATGAAGCTATCCATCTATATGTTGTGGCTTCTCTGGCAGTGGAGAACTAGCTGCATGTTGGAATTTTCTGCCCTGGTTTTGGCTCATCTGCAAAAACCTGTTGAGAAGCTACTGAGTGGGATGTCTGCCACAGATGCTGCAGAAGGACATTTTGAGATGTGGTCTGTATGTGTCTGCAAGTTTAACTATAGGCAATTGAAAATGGAGGCCATCCTTTTGTCTGCATAAAAATATCTCTCTCTCTAGGACTGAACCCCTTTCCTTGAGTTCTTCATGGGCTCATTATTTTGCTCATTTTTGCCTTCTCTTTTCTTCTTTCCTTCTGTCCAGTTCCTTTCTCTGTTGTCTGATTTTTAGATTGTTGTGGCCTGTACAACTTTCCCTCTAATTGTTGCTATCAATTGCTTAGTTCATGTAGGTATCAAACTTCTGAGTTTAACTTTGGTAAAAATAAATTGGTTCCCTACCCTGGAAGGGAAAACCGCAATACTAGATAATGAACCTGCACTGGCTACTCATATTTGACATTGCAATTTTTTTTTTTTTCTAACAGGGGTAGGGCTGCTGTTATAAAGACTCCATTGGCAATGGGTGCAGTCAAAACGCACAGATTGATTAGTGTTCTCTCCAAAGCCCATTATCTGCTTTGAAGACCGGTTCATTAAAATGTGTCCTGTTTCTACAATACAGCAGCTTGTGAAGGCTGCCGAGGCTGGAAAGACTAATTTTTTAAACATTCCTCTAGGTCTGCATAAAAGCAGAAAACTTCTCAGCACAAAGTTGAGCTTCCTGAGGCATTCCAGGCTTTGTTAAAAGTGATTTTGTTGTTGTTGTCATTTCCATATGTTGCTGGCATGGAGATCTATTCGTTGGAAGAAAAGAACTTTCTTAGAAAGTAATAAGCTTATTTAATGAAAATTACATACAGATGCAGACATGCACATGCATGCATGTGCACACACGTACTGAAATGAGTCTTCTTGGGTTTAAATAGGCATTTTTACATTCTTCTCTCCCTAGTGTCTTATAAATATTTCTACAGGATATAAGTAGATGTGCTTATGTTAATTTAAAGCAGACTAATACAGTCGTCTTTACCGTGGTCATTTTAAAATAGTATTTTAATATTCCACAAGAAAAACTCTCACTAGTGAAATCAGCTAGCTGAAAATTGATTTGCAATTATAAATCTTACTTGTGGAACTCAATAGCTCAAATTAAGATACACTAATTACACAGTAAC
Source organism: Phalacrocorax carbo (assembly GCF_963921805.1). NCBI lineage: Eukaryota > Metazoa > Chordata > Aves > Suliformes > Phalacrocoracidae > Phalacrocorax > Phalacrocorax carbo. Next base: position 59,515,380 of record NC_087548.1, read on the forward strand.
TGCTAAATAAATTGCACATAATTTAGCAATGTGGTCAGGAGTTCAACTCAGATTTTGATGTGTCTAATCATGGAGAGACCAGTCCACCAGAGGGTAAAATGGCAACTTTGATGATAGAACTGATAACTATCTAAGAAAGGGTTTAGAACACTCATTTAAGTATTGAATACATGTGAAGATTTATTTTATTCCATATTTCTCACTGAAATTTATTCTACTAATTTTCTTTTAAATCATATGAAAGAGGTCTTTCTTCCTAGTTTTGATTCCAACACATTTTAAATTCTTTCTTCATTTTCACAGATGGCAAGTAATTATATTATTTGTGCAGACAAAACTGATGCAGTCCAACATGATGTCTCTGGAGAAAAATGATAGGAGTCAGCTGAGGACTATAAGTCACATTTTCATTTTAGCAATTATGTAGGAGATTTGAGCAATTTAAAGTGTGGTTAAACAATGATGCCAGAAATCCTGGTTTTAGAGATACTTGGGAACACTCAGTTCACATGAGAAAATATGCTCAGCAAAAATGGACAGGTATGTAGAATGATAGCAATAAACAAATAGTTAATTTGAAAACTAGGGAAATTGAAACAAAAACTTATTGAAGAGAACACTTTTACCAGTCAGAATTGGAAGGAACTATATCACACTGAGGAAGCATTTACAATGAAATAACTGTAATCGAACAAATATACATACAATATTAATCAGAATGCAATAGCAGATGGGATTCTGAAAAAAACATTTTTATTCTTTTTTTGAGAAAAGAGGGTTAAGTATTCACATTTTGTGATAAGAAAGTTTTGCTACTACATCAGAACTTGGAGAGATTCTCAAACAGGAACAATTAAAGTGGAATAATTTAAAGTCAACAGAACTCAGTAATTTCCACTGAGTGTTTAATAGTTGGAGAAGGAGCATTAGAAGGAATTAAACTTTGTTTAATTGGTCTCAGAAACAATTATTGTTAATGGGAATTCCACTAATAGAGATTTTACTTGTAGAATCTTGGAAAAAATCTCTAAATTCTCCTCTACAATTTTTTACTGCTGTTTCTTATGTTTGCAGGTATACAAGGTGATAGACTCCTACATAAAGGTAAGGAAATAATTCAATTTGGCACTCAGTGTGACATCCACACTTACAGAAGCAGAAAAATCAAGAGTTAAGAATAGCCAGCTACAAAAGATGATAGGATAGAAGTGATTTCTCCTCTCAGTGTGCTTCTTGCTGCTCTGGTGTGTGAGGTTGAGCAGTTGTCTGTCCCGGTTTTGACTAGGATAGAGTTAATTTTGTTTCTAGTAGCTGATATAGTTCTGTGGTTTGGATTTAGTATGAGAATAATCTTGATAATACACTGATGTTTTAGTTGTTGCTAAGTAGTGCTTACACTAGTCAAGGTCTTTTACAGCCTCCTTTCTCTGCCAGGTGCACAAGAAGTTAAGAGGGGAGAGGGCAGCAACTGTGGCACAGGGACTGTCGGCTTTTGTCAGCGGGTGGTGAGTAGTTGCATCACTTGTTTTTCCCTGGGTTTCACTTCTCTCTTTTGTTTTCCTTTTCATTACATTATTAATAATAATATTAATTATTATTATTGTTATTATATTTTAATTATTAAGCTGCCTTATCTCAGCCCAAGCGTTTTCTTTCTTTTGCTCTTCTCATTCTCTCCCCCATCCCACCAGAGGGGGGATGTAAGTGAGCAGCTGTGTTTAGCTGCTTGCCAGGATAAACCACATGTCCCAAAGGTATCACTGTGCATGTGGTCACCCACACAAACCTGCAGAGAGCAGTGCTTTCACCAGCACTTTGGGAAACTCAGGCACATGCAGTTTTGTCCAGTCCTATTCCTTCTTCCAGCTGGCAAGGACTGACTTTTCCTACTGAAATACACATACACCTTTGCTCTCTTTATTTATACACACACAGATGTTCACAGATCCCTCAATGACTTTAAGTCCATCCAATAAACACACAGGATTACCCCTTGCCTGGTCACCAACTCAGACCCTGACTGTTTCTAGGTACAAGTCCCCTCCTCCTTGCTGGTTGATCCAGCTTGAAGTTCACTGATGAATCACACCTGTACCTGTGCAGGACAGAGAGGAGGCTCACATGAAAACTGGCTAGTAGTAAGGCTAATAACAAGATAGGGTAGACTGCAGTGATCGAGTGAAGGGCTTGGATAGACAAGTTGTCTGCCTAGCAGCATGTTTACACACGTTTTGCACAGTTCCATTAAAACATACTGTGAGAAGTTTTGCACAGTCCCATAAGCCTACTCCCAAAAAGTCACACCCTGAGTATGCCCTTTCCCATGGGACCCATGGCAGTCTCACTTCCTCTGTCTTTCCAGATGCAAGGATCTGTTGAAGCCTCCTCTTTATCATACGTTTATGGGTTTTTTAGTGTCCCACCAGCCAGTGACCCAAGAGTTCTGTTCTTTGCTACAGTTTCCTTTATCTCCTGTTCCACAGGATTTCTGTATCTTGGTTTAACTCATTACTTTTCCTGTATCTTTTGATAGTGTTCTATGCTGAATAACTATTAACCACATACTCTCAGAAAGCAGATATGCTTCCATTCTGCGTATGCCTGCATTAAGGATTAAGAAAAAGCTAAGAAAAGATTCTAAAATACTGCAAATAGCTAGAGAGATGTATGAAAAAATGAGCACTGGATCTCAGTTAATTGCTTAAAAATTTAATATAAGTGGATAGGCAAAGGAATATCAAGCAGAGATAAGACAGTCAGTGCAGAGCAGTAGTCCTTAAAGCTAGAGAGAAGCACTGGAAATGATGGCTTTGACCATATTCCGTCTTATTTTTCCCCATATTTTTCTCTCATTGATACTCATTTGTTTAAATGTTCCTAGCACTAAGCCTGCAGTAAGATTGTTTTCAACTGGGATTGTGGTAGTTGTAAGAATTGCTCAGAAGATTGATTTAAACAACATAGGAAATGCCTTTAAAAAAGTAAAGATAATTCTTGATCTTTTTTTCAGCACAATAACTGTAAGACTGCCTAGTGAGATCACTGGGATTTCACTGCATTTACTGCTTCTCATTAATGGACTTGCTGCATTTCTCTTCACTTTTCATGTTCTTACTGGCATTGTAAATTTACTATTGAGTTTTTAAGGATGCTAAACTGTCAATAATCTACCGAATAGGCTGTAGTTGCCTATAAATAATTGCCTGGGTCTGGTTATAACTTAATTGATCTTATATTTAATTTTATTTTTTTCTTGGTAGTACCCTCAATATCATCTATATGGCTTCTGATTATCAGCATTTTCATAAAATCACTAGTAAAGAGAAAGAAATTTCCTTGATTTCAAATTATTTTGCAATTATCTTCATTTTTATAACTCATGGAAACTATTTCACAATCTCACATTAGTGTCAGATATGAGTCAGATATTTACTTCCTCAGTTCTACTCCAAGTTTTATTCTCACTGAAATTTTTTCAAGGATTCAATCTTACTTTCCCAGAGCAACATCTCAGAGTAGAATGTTACAGGGTCTTTGAAAATACTTTCTTAGGTATTGTGTGTTTTTTAGGATACTTTTGAGTTTGAATAGGTATTTTTACATAAGTATGTCATATCAGTCTTTTTATTTGTTTCGTTTTGTTTTGTTTACCTTCTGTTCCTTCCATGAGATTATTCTGATAATTCTGGAATTTTCGTGGATGTTGAGATTCATTCACTGACCTTTTGATGGTAGATGTTTCTGATAACACAAACAGCTGCTGTAAACTAAATCCTCTTTCCTTTACCATTGATTTTCCTGCAAGTTTTTCCTTGGCAACTAGCTTGAAGGTTGCCAAGTGCACATCACAGTCTTGTAACTGAAATTTTTGAAACTTTTGAAAATTTCAGGCATCCCATTTTTCCATTGTCTAAAACTTTCTCTGTGCCAAGTACTTTAATTCAAGTAAAGACATTATACTAATTTCCTAGCTCCAAAATTTAGATAACTAGAAAACTGCTTACATTTAGGATTTACTTTGGAATTTTTTAGTTCATCATTAGTTCTTCCCCCAGAGGGTGGTGGAGCACTGGAACAGGCTCCCCAGGGAGGCAGTCACAGCACCAAGCCTGATGTTATTCAAGAAACACTTGGACAATGCCCTCAGACACACTGTGTGAATTTGGGGTTGTCCTGTGCAGGGACAGGAACTGGACTCGATGATCCTTGCGGGTCCCTTCCAACTCAGGACATTCTATGAGTCTATGATGCTATGATTCTACTCTATTCTAAACAAAAGGCTATCAAAAGAAGACCAATGTTATGACCCTTGTCCCCAGGTGAGACAGGTTTTTTTTTTCTTCTTTTCCTTTCAGTTCCTTGTTTTGCTTTGCTCGCATGCACAGCTTTTGCTTTACCTGTTAAACTGTCTTTATATCACCTCCACTATTTTTCTCACTTTTATCCTTCTAAGTCTCTCCCCCATCCCACTGCGGGGGAATGAGCGAGCAGCTGTGTTGTGATTAGTTGCCAGCAGAGGTTAAACCATGACAGAGTCCTTCTTTATTAGATACCTTTTATTAAAAGCTGGGACACTAGAATGCTGCAGCTCATATAGTAGTGTGGGCTTGATGGGCAAATTGGGTTTGAGAGACTGTTATTTGTGCTACAGATAATACCATATAATGGCTCCTTTGGGTCTTTATAATGAAGAATAGTAATGAGTGTCATTTGTCCAAATAAATAAAGGAAATATATTTGGAAAATCAGTAACTGTGACTTTTCTATCCATTTTCAAACATTTTCCAACACTGTAAACACTGAATTAAATTTAGGCCTTAACACTGTCTTAATAGGACCAATCTTATTCATACAAGAGCAATTATCAAAACTCAAGGTGTAGAATGTATTGTTTCAATGCCTTCAAAACCACAGTTGATACATGTGGCTATAATTTACATTCCTTTTTATAAGTAGAAGGATTCTCTGTTGACAGTAAGAAATATTATTGTTGTACTTTGATTGTATTAGAAAGGTTTTGGCATGAGGTTTAATGGAAAAAAAAAAGGATCACTAGACATGTACTGCAAAACCATAGGATGTCTCACAATAACATGTGAACTTGTCTCTTTTCCATATTGCTCTGTTTCTTTTATTCCAATATACTGAAAATAGACTTTGGATTAAATTAATTCAAACAAGGGAACTGGAATATTCAGATATAATCAATAGGATTATAAAGCCTCTTTAAATGTCCTGATCAAAGCTGCTGACAAGTTTAGATCTTATATTCATGGGCTATGTACATGATATTAAACAATCTTCTGCCTATCCACTTAAGCAAAATAAAACTTGGCTGTGAATAAAGAAGTATTGTTAGTCCATTTTCCAATGCATTCATGACTTAATAAGGTTATGTATTTACTGAGAAGCCAGGTCCTCAGCAGGTATAAACTACAGTCCTTACAGATGAGTACCTGGGTTTAAACTACCAAAACTTGGACCACTAGATCAAATTAAATATTTAGATGTTGAATAATATTGTTTGAAAATATATAGCTTCATAGCAGCAACTGTAAGGAGATTTTAATTTTTGTAGTTTTCTGATACTTATCCTTATTTAACATATGATAATTTCATAATTTCAATGTATTCCTTTGTGATTTAAGTGCTGATGCATCTAGCTCCTCATAGTACTATTTATGTAAGTTTTTTTATCTGCTCTCAGCTGCATTTAAGGCTCGAGCAATTATAGAAATAAATGCCCTATGCCATCATAGTTTCCTTGCAGAAAATTTATTTAAAGCATACGTGATTTTACAAGAGTGTTGCTTATTTTCAAGCAAAATATATTCTCTAGCAGAATACTGGAGATGTATGTAGCAAAATTATTCGGTTAAGGTGAGAGTCACATCATCATTCTGGCATTGAATAATGTTGAATATAAGCACTCGCTTTTCTTGTACCCTGAAAAATTTTTGTTTTCTCTGGACTAGTAGTAGGAATCAAATATACAAACAAAAGTATGTAGTTTATTTACCAAAGATTAACTGAAATAAAGAGTCGTAAAGAAAACTGTAGGCAAACTAGAAAACACTGGGAAATGTTGTGGCATATATGATCACAAAGGTCCAATGACTTTCTGGTTTCTCAGTTTTTTATTGTTTTATAAAAGATGAAATCTTAAAACATGATTCATTATTCTCAGTATGATTACAGATCTCCTACTGACTTGGAAAACATTACATGATCCATATAGTCTCAAGACACTGAAAATGAAGAGCAGTTCCTTCTGTTTAGTACTTTTACTCTCATTCTCAAGTTAAGAAATCATGTACCACAGTAAAAACAGCAGCAAGCTTTTCTGTTCCAGTTACTTTCTGCAAGTGATCTGTCACAGAAAGAAATTTAAGCATTACATTTATAACTACATTGGTTTTCAGTTACTCTAGGTTTCTGAGTTAGTCATTTTGTTGCAAGCCACACAACTAATTTTTAGAAAGTAAAAGTTTCTTTTCCTTGCATTGATCGTGAAAAAATGTATGTCTCTTCAAGGGAAAAGTTTGGTTTTCCTCTGTATTCTATGCCTTTCCGTATGGAAATATGTATTCACTCTCTCTTAAAATGGGGTTCAAATATTTATAGTCAAAGGTTAAGAAGAACACTAGCCTCTTTTTACTAAGCAGAATGATTTGGAAGAACAAAACGGTTTTTGTTTTCACAGTGAACAGGAAGCATGGATTAAGACTAAATTATTCCACGACAACCATTTTTAACACAGCAGTTCACAAACTGAGGGAAGGGTCCATGCCTGTTCAGAGGTCAGTTGCTACCACTTAGCTTCTCAGCAGGGTGGGAAGTAATCATAGCAGCAAATGCTTGAGAAGCTGCTGCAGAGTTCCTGGTGGCCAGGTGCTCCCTAATCTCCAGTTTCTGCCTCGCCAGAACTATTTTATCTGTGCTCCCTACCTCATCCCTAGCTCTGAGAGTTACAGTCGATGTCCCTCATTTTTGCAGCAAAGCCCTGTATGGTCTCAAGTTGATAGCAACTTGGGAGTGAAAGAATTTGTATTTCTTATCGAAAGATATCTGATAATTGGAGTTACGCATGGGAAATAAGAGACATCTCTGAAACCAGAGTGAATAGTCATGTTGGCGGTTAATACGGAAGGAAACGTTAACTAGTTGGAAACTGAAGCAATGAAAGTAAAAACACTAATTATACCACATGGGAAAGACAAATAATGACATTTTAATGTAATTTACTATCTCTATAACTTTTTTTATCTCAACTGTTGGATTAGTTCTTAATACTTCTTATTCAGGCTTTAAAAAATCAGCTATTTTTCATCTATGGACATATTTGAAATAGTTCCCACTTAAGAATTTTCCCTTACATGAAAAGTTTCATAAGATTTATACACCTTCAAAAAAGGGCGCTGACCCTGATAAGGACAAATTGTGAGAGCTGTTAATTTATGTTGAATATTGCATACACTTTTACTGGAAGTCCCCTAACATGTCTTGCCTCCATTTTCAAACCATATATTCAGGAATTGTTTATGAAGTCCAGTTTTTTATTAAAAACCCTTGGAGCAAAACCAAAAGAACAGAAGCTAAATATAAATATCATATTGTGATAAAAAAGGATTATATATGAAATAAATTTACAAAATTTTTAACTAAGAAAAATATTCTCCCCAGTGACTGATGGGCTGTGTTACAACAGAGAGTATATAAGAAATGTTCTTTACCTTACAAAATCAGTCATCTATGTATTATGTTTATTTTGTACTTGTTACTTTTAATCTACTTCAGGGATAAATTTTAGTGCTGTAAGGCTTACAATTTTTTGAAGGGGTTTTAAGACTTTCTGGCTCAGTAAGTCATTGTGCCAAACTGGCAAAAGCTGTGGTGGGAATGTGACTGAAAGACAACATCGTGGAGTTCTCTTTCATGCTCTAATTCAGCCATTCATTACTGAATGCTCTCTGAGAGAAAGTACCAGGCAACAAAGACCTTCTGCTGGTTTATTGTCTAACTTTTCTGTCCTTACATGAATGACTATAGGTTCAATACACACACATTCTGTATGTGTATGCAGGAGCACACATACATCCACTAATGTATAGGGGCATATATGCACTGATTTATCAGCCATGAAAGGTTTCCATTTACTAATTATAGTATTTTCAAAATAGACTACAGACTGACTTAAATTTAGGTTGTACATTCTAGCTAAGAATGTGCATTCAGTTCCTGAAATATTGTTATAAAGATTATTTCCTTTTAATAAAAGTTTTAGAAATTGTAAGAAAATATATAGCCACCTACAGTATATTAATATTATTCTTTTAAACACGTTGATTTTTTTGCAAGAGACTGTGAAATATTTTTTTTTATGTACCCAGTTTATTATTAGCAAAATTATTCTAAATAACATCTACATTAGTCAGTTGTTTTTATGACATCATTCTACAATATGTACAATGGAGAAGTTAAACACTGGCACAGGTTTCATTTTCAGTCCTTGGAGATTTCCAGAGCTCAACCGGATGAGGCCCTGAGCAACATGCTCTGACTCAGAAGCTAGCTCTGTTTTGTGCAGGGAATTGGACCAGATGACCTACATAAGTCCTTTTCAACCTAAATATTTCTATCATTCTGTGCTAATTGGAAAAGGCCAGATTTTATTAATATGATGGTTTAGTAGACGTTCATAGAGTAGTTTAGTAATATAGTAGGCAAGGGAGTTTAGGTGAAAGTATACACAGGATTGAAGTTTGTATGTTCTTTTGCAAAACATCATTCATAATTCAGGAGAACCCTATAGGGATCAAAACTCACTTTTTAAGCTGTGTATTCTGTGAATGTAAGAGATGTGTGGAGGATATGGAACAACAGAGAAAACACCTAAAGGTACACAACTTTATTTTTTCTTCATTCTCCTCACTGTCCTCCTTTAAAAAACCAAACCAAACAAACCAACAAACAAAACCCAAACAAAAACCAACGGCATTTGAGAAGATAAGAAATATTTCCTAACATAGTCTTTAATTAAGTTAAACTGAGACAGAAAGCTTCAAACTATGCAATTAGACTTTTCCATTTAAAAATTAAAAAAAACCAAAACCAAAAGCAAAACCCAATGAATTTTAATGTCAGATCATTTTTCCTAACTTCTTACAGCTGTAAGCTATAAAAAGTTTCAGATTGTTTGCTGTTACATTTTTTTTGCTAGTAATAATTGCATTTCTCATTAAAATATTAGACTTCACAGACAACAACCTTATTAAATGTCCTTTTTCCCAGTCTCTCCTAGACAGTCTCTACCATCTGTATTCTTGCATGGCTGGATCCCATTCTCAATATAATTTGTTGGAGGGAAGAAGGAAAAAAGGCTACAACAGAACCTCAGAGACAATTTCACACATCTGTTCCTGCAAGTGATCATTCATTCTTTTTCATTTATAATTAATGAAAAATAATGGTGCTGACACAAGTTAATTACTATGAAAAATTACAGTTTATGTTATTCATTATTTTAATGGCAAATTACTTGAGATTTTCAAACACTGTGCCTAAGCAATTAGAAGTGTTCCTAAGGAGTTCACCTGTGATTCTTTTTTGTATGAGTTTGCACTCTGTGTATTGAAGGGAACACCCAATGTTTTTCATTAACAACTGAGGTAACACAACAAGAGATATTAATCACTAGTCCTGTGTCTGAGGGAGAAAAATGAAGAACAAACTGAGCATATGTTGATGTAGCAGAGGTCAATCAACAATACACAAAGATATTCATTATAGTTAAACTCTTCTCAACAGATCTAGAAGAAATAGTATTAAACCTTGTCATTTGAAAATGATTTAATGTAAGTAATCAGAAATACTGTCATATCTTTACCAAATATTAAATTACTTTTTTAAAAATAAAATTCATATTTTTCTAATTAACACATACAAATTAGGATAATGTTTCTTTTACATCTTGCTTTTTTATGAATACACAAAATTAAAAAGTACATGTGATATTTTTCAGATAATTAAAGATAATGTATGGTTGAAACATACTAATCAAGTCTAATGTGTGTAGACAAATGACTATGAAGAATACTCACCCAATGTATTTAGCGGCAATAATGGCTGAGAATAAGTTGCCTTGCATTTTGCTTAAAAAGCTGAATTAACAAGAAATAGTTTTCCTTTTAGCACATATCACTGTGTACACTTTGAACAATGCATGGATTAAAACAAAAATTAGCTCAAGAAGTGCTGTTAAACCTGTTTATCTTTCATCTAATTAGCTTTTAGGCAGATTAGTTCCTATTTCATTACTCCGCAATCTACTGCTACGTTAACCTTACAGAAGTCACACCAGTTTCATTGCAAGGATTATCATGAATCACAGAACACAAATTATAAAATAGCACTTCAACATACATTAAACATCTGATCCTAAAAACAAAGCCATAGTGCCAGGATAAGATTTTACAAAAGAACTGAAATCACAGGAGCCACAAAAAATGCAAAGATTACATGGAAGAAGAAAAGAACCTAGTTTTCGATACTTTGAAAATACCATAGACAGCATTAAGTGCCATTATCTCCATATTCCTGACTGGACTACATCAATCAAGTACATCAGTCTGATACACAAATACATAGGAGAAGACAGAAATTTCTAAAAGTTCTCAAAATGACCTGTCAGAAATTTCCTTACTTTTATGGATTTGCAGAATTACATTTATTTGGAATGTCAAAATACATTATTTGAGATCCTTTTACATCACACATAGAAAATCTCTCACGATTCAGAAGGTAAGTTTTATCTTAACGGGTTTATTTATTTATTTATTTATTTATGCACTATAAATGAGGCTTGGAAAAAGACAGGATGCCTGTTAGATCACCAGCAAACTGGAGACTTAACAGTGCTCTTATTGTAAATTTGAAGCATTGCTACTAAGCATTTCAAAAGCAAACATCCACAAACTGTAAATAGATTGTGCTTTTGTGATGCAGACACTCACTGGGGACTACTCCAATACCACTGAACTCACCTTCATTTAAAACTAACAAAGACATGACCCAGGATCTTCAAAGCTTGAAGTCTATCTAGACCTTAGCCAACTATTCCTCTACTCTGTTGCTTGTTTACATTTTATTTAACAGATTAAATTCAGCAGAGATATTCCCTCCCCTCCCCGCCACCTACCCTCCCCAAAGTACATTTACTTTATTCAGGTGAACCATTTAATGATAGCAATTTTTAAACAGGTCTTTCTAGTGCCTCCCAAGATTCATTATATTTAAAGATTGATGACACAATATGGCTTAAGTTTTTCAGTTGCAAATCCATCCTGGCCTTTGGCACATGTAGAAGGTATGAAAAATAGGCTGGAGGAATGAAAGCCTACCTCTGGTGGGTCCCAGAGCAGGGTTCTCCATCACTGAATCTAACACTCAGCACTTCAAACCTATGAGGCCTGAGATCAGATGATAGGCACCTAGAGTGAAACATATCTGAATGAGTACACGTTAACAGATATCTACATCAGTAGAATAACCTCTAAGCTATTGCGCTGTTGCTCACCAAATAGTCCAAGAACAGAAGCAGGCATTTTTAGCATGTGATTTATCTCATCCTAATGTAATTGTGTAATATAGGTCAAAGGAGATGTGTCTCAGAAGTTCATGATTTCTCCCTGTGGATTTGAAAGTGAGCCTAGGGTAAATAAATCAGAGACTCAGTGTAGAGGCTTGCATTGTAGATGCCAAAAGGTAGGTGAGATGAATCCTTCTTCATGCGGTGAAAAGGTTTCATAACCCTGCTATAAATTGAGACAGAGACACCAGCAATCAGAAAGAAACCTGAGTGAGATTATTTATGATTGCTAGGAAAGACTATCTATCAGCTGAAAGAATGTCTCCTGCCCTCTACCCATCTGCAGTCTGCACAACAAAACATGAGTCATGATCAGTCACAGTAAAAGGGGAGGTTAACAGTTGGCTGAACAGTTAAATCTTTTCTCTCCCCTTACCCTCACTTAGAATAAAATCTTTTCACTGCTGCTGCTGAAGTCCCCCCTCCAGTCCCGTGAGAGAGCAAGGTACAATCAAGAACAGTCATTCCTTTCTTCCCCTACCTAAACGGCTCACAAAATGCTGTTTAAACCTAACTGCTCATTTTGGCAGTCAAAATAGGAAGGGCTTAGAGCAGCAGAACTAGCAGACTGTTAGGAATTCATGGGTAGGAAGTAGCAGGTAGGTAGAAGAGGAGGCATAGTCAAATCCCTCTTAAACATATTTTAATAAAAAAGCAGTAAATTCCTGTTCAAAGTCTTGCATGTGGTGAATTGAATCCCTGACTGAGTTATATGCAGGCTCAATTTCTCTGCTAAACTGGAATCTAAATAAAATTTGGGAATCAATTTGAAAAAAAACAACAAAACAAAACAAAACAAAAAGCCTCAGGGAATTTATGTTTGATAACTCAGGCTTTCTGGCTGAGGAATCCTGTTTTAAACTTGCATTTTGGTATTTTTCTTGTGTTTTCTTCAAAACACAAAAATGTGACTTCCTAATACCATCTAATCCAAGGAATGGATCATGATTACTTGGACCTGTGTGGCCTGATGCAACCTGGCTTTCATTCAGTGCTCATGTTTGTTCTGTTCTGGTCTACAGTTCAGCTTAATCTTGATGTATCATATTAATTTATTTTGTAGGAGTTGATCAATTAACTTGAGAAAACCGTGTAGTGTTGATTCAATCATATAACAAGCATAATTTAATACAAATCACACATCAGACATTGATTTTGCCCAACTGCTCAGTAGAATTAGTGTCACTAAAAGACGCAGCCAAGCTGAACTAACAATATGAAGCATTTCTGCAATTTATCTCTTTCTATAATGAACAGTAAATGATATAATGACCAACAAGATTAATGATAAAATAAACATGCTAGTTAGATTCACTCCACAGAAGTCCAATTCAAGCCTGTGCCTTGTAATCAATAATCTGGGACTTGTAATAACAAGTAGAAATGTTAATATAAAGATGAACTCATTAATAGATTTTGAAAAAAATATATTTATCCAGTAGTTATATTTTCAGTTATATAATTTCTAATTGTTTCCAGAATTAGTGCTGCTAGTGTGAATGTCAATAGCTGCTCTGGAAAAAAAAAAAAAAGTACAGATTCCAGAATATTTCAGATGCTTGTTTTGTTAACCAAGAAACTAGTTTATAAAAACATAATTGAAGTTGCTTCACATCCCAATTTTTGGCAAAGAATCAATTATTTGATATTTAAGTTAATAAATCTACCAATCACATCCAGCTTTCAGACAGTGGTATGGTGAGTACAAAAAACTGAACCAATATAAGAGGAAACAAACTGGAACAGTTTATGAGAAGAAAAGTTTAGAAATTAGTTCTGGCTTATTTTCTAACAGATCTGGTGAACACTGAAAGATGTTGTTAACTCCTTAATCACTGGTCAAATTTGGTTTGTTACACATCTGTTCTTGGAATTTTTTTTCGTTTGTGTGTTATTGTTTGGGGGGGATGGTGTGTTTTTTTTTTCCCAAGGACCATAAAAAGTTACTTTTCTGCTGAAAATGTTTGCCATTACCACAGACTATGCTCTGCCCCCTAGAGTACCTTCCTAGAAAGTAAAAATCAAGCAAAGTTCTTTTGAATTTCTAGGGCTGTTATGCAACAGATTTTCTAGCACAGATAGCAAACCTGAGAAGAAAAGCAAATGTTTAGCATACCAAGCTGTAAAGAAGGTTACTTGTAGCCACAGAGAGTTGTCAGGATGTCAGATTGACCATAAGCCTAGTTTATTTTCATGTTATGAACTACCAAACTTATTCTTACAGTTTAAACAGGGAGTAGATTCATGGCATCAATCCTCTCAAAGACTGCAATGAGAGCAGCTTAAATACAGTGTCATTTTTATGAAGTTTAATTCACCTACTACATGATAATGACAGTGTTGAATGCCACAAACCGAATGAGTTAACTATGTTTTTCCATTTGGTGACAGAAAATTGAATAATTCATACATCCAAACAAATCATATCAGCTGGAGCTTTAGGTATTACACGCAAAGAATTATTCTTACATTAGTTAAGAACTTTTCTTAGAAAGGTGTTGCAAGTAATCTTTAAATGCTAGTTGAAAAATAACAAAGTGTTTTGTACACTAAAAGTCAGTTGTCTTTTCTTAGTATTTTTTGTAAACAAAACACTAAAAACATTTTCTGTATGCTTTTGAAATCAGTAGCAAGGTGCTGCTATCTCTGAGGAGATCTTTAACACTGGCAGGAGATATCATTAAGCAATATTGACATGTGTTTAGTCAGATGTAGAGAAAAAGCTGTTTCCCCTGTATCTACCATTTACCTCTCTAAATCAATCATGTCAACAGGAATCTAAAGGTAGACCTATGTTCATGCATCAATTTTCTTTAATTGTAGATTTTCATGTTCAGAGAATTTATCTAACAATAATTTACAAATATTTACTATTTTTCTGTAGTCCACTGTAAAAACAAATACTACTTTTATATTTATAGAAGTATTTTATTTATTTTAATAAACAGTCATAGATGTGACTAAATAATGTATCTTAAATTCCACACTGCACTACCTCTTTTTCTGCCAAGGGCATGAAAGATACTAATAGCCAAGTCTTGGCTTCAGATACCGAAGTCTGCATAAAACTATGCAATCAGTCAAAAAAAAATCCACTGATGTTAATAGAAATCCTTTATTCTTTTATTATTTTAATAGTCATAAGCCAAAAAAGAAAATAGAGGAGGAAAATATGGGATAAATAACTTCCAAAAAAATCTGTTATTTATTTCTTAATTGGGCTAATAAGCTAAAAGCTAACCACTTCCACTGAGGCAAGAGGGAAAGGAAGCTCCCTTTGTACACAGCCAGCTGAATGCTGAAGATTTCTAATATCCCAGAATGCCAAAAATGATTGACTTTACCCTATGTCTCTTCAATATACATTTTAGCATTTTAGTCTCTGTTTTCAACACCAGCAGTTTAAACAGAGGTCCTCTGTCTGACCTCACTGAAATATGTAAAGATTTGTTCTGCTCATAGCAGTTAGGATGAGTATAGATCTCTCAAAATTTGCCCACAGTAGTAAAATAATCCTCCATACTACTTTTTAAATGTAACAAATTCTTCTATTTTTTGGTCATGATCTTTCTCTTTGACTGCAAATTTTTAGTTGAAACAGTAGAGCTTGGTGTTTCATTAATGGGAAATCAAAGAACTTTTAAAGGAAAAAATTGGTAGTTATTAAGAGATTTCCCTCACCATACTGCATCCATGATGGCAAGATTAATCTTTTCAGATGTGAAAATGAATTATTGAGATCTCAAGACACTGAAGATATGCTCTTAAAGAGCTGAAGGATCAGAGTGACCTGTTCACTGTGACCAGTGGGAGAGGACACAGGAAGCTACAGCAGCGTAAAAAGAGAGACTTCTTATTATGATATTTGTCCTTCCCCAGCAAAAAGTCAGAGACTGAGCAGAGTTTTTGAAGGCTGAGTGGAAAGATAAAGGCCTGTAATAAGAATGTAATGTGGCTTGGAAGAAAAGAAGGTACTCCTGATATAAAGTTTTCTTGGATTTTTTTGAAATGAAGCAACCCTATAAAACCTGTCCCACCTGGGGACAAGAGACATAACATTGGTCTTCTTTTGACTGCATTTTGTTTAGAATAGAGTAGAATCATAGCATCATAGACTCATAGAATGTCCTGAGTTGGAAAGGACCCGCAAGGATCATCAAGTCCAATTCCTGTCCCTGCACAGGACAACCCCAAATTCACACAGTGTGTCTGAGGGTATTGTCCAAGTGTTTCTTGAATAACGTCAGGCTTGGTGCCGTGATGCCTCCCTGGGGAGCCTGTTCCAGTGCTCCTACACCCTCTGGGGGAAGAAACTTTTCCTAATATCCAGCCTAAACCTCCCCTGGCACATATTCCTGCCACTCCCTTGGATCTTGTCATCGGTCACCAGAGAGAAGAGATCAGCGCCTGCCCCTCCTCCTCGCCTTGTGAGGAAGCTGTTAAACAGCAGTGAGGTCTCCCCTCAGTCTCCTCTTCTCCAGGGTGAATAAACCAAGTTACTTCAGCCACTTCTTATATGGCTTCCCCTCTAAACCCTTCACCAACTTCATGTCCCTCCTCTGGACACTCTCTAATAGCTTTATATCCCTAATATACTGTGGCACCAAAAACCGCACTCAGTACTCAAGGTGAGGCCGCACCAGTGCAGAGTAGACTGGGACAATCACCTCCCTCAACCGTCCAGTAATACAGTGCTTGAGGCACCCCAAGACATCGTTGATCTTTGTGGTTGCCAGGGCACACTGTTGGCTCATGTTCAACTTGCCATTGACCAGAACTCCCAGGTCCTTCTCCATGGGGCTGTTTTCCAGCCTCTCATTCCCCAGTCTGTATGTACATCCAGTGTTGCCGCGTCCCAGGTGCAAAATCTAATACTTACCCTTGTTAAATTTCATACGGTTGGTCATTACCCAGCTCTCTAATTTGAGTAGATCTCTCTGCAGGGCCTCTTTGCCCTCCAGAGTGTCAACAGCTCCTCCAAGAATAGAATGAAATGGAATGAAATGGAATGGAATGGAGTCATCTAGGTTGGAAAAGTCCCTTAAGATCATTGAATCCAACTGTAAACCTAACACTGCTAAAGTCCACCACTAAACCATGTCCCTAAAGCTCCATATCCAAACTTCTAAATACCTTCAGGAATGGTAACTCAACCACTTCCCTGGGCATCCTGTTCCAATGCCTGACCACTCTTTCAGTAAAGGAATTTTTGCTAACATCCAATGTAAACCTGCCCTGACGCAACTTGAGGTCATTTCCTCTTGTGCTATAGCTTGTTACCTGGAAAAAGAGGCTGATGTCCACCTCACTACAACCTCCTTTCAGGCAGTTGTAGAGAGTGATAAGGTCTCACCTCAGCCTCCTCTTCTTCAGGCTAAACAACCCCAGTTCCCTCAGCCACTCCTCACAAGGCTTATTTCCAGACCCTTCACCAGCTTCATTGCCCTTCTCTGGAGACACTCCAACAACTCACAGTCTTTCTTGTAGTGACGGGACCAGAACTGAACACAGTATTCAAGGTGTGGCCTCACCAGTGCTGAGTACAGGGGCAATATCACTGCCCTGCTCCTGCTGGCCACACTTTCTCACACAAGCAAGGGCACTATTGGCCTTCTTGGCCACCTGGGCACACTGCTGGCTCACATTCAGCCAGCAGTTGACCAACACTCCTAGGCCCTTTTCCTTCAGGCAGCTTTCCAGCCATTTGTCCCCAGGACTGTAGCATTGCAGGGTGTTGATGTGATGCAAGTGCAGGGCCTGGCACTTGGCCTTGCTAAACCTCATACAATTGGCCTTGGCCCATCAATCGAGCTTGTCCAGATGCTCCTGTATCCTCTGTTCTACCCTCAAGCAGATAAACACTCCCACCCAACTTGGTGGCACTTGCCATTAATTCAGTTAATTCAGTTAATTCAGTTAAACTGAATTAAAACAGAAGAGATACAAAATTATTAAATAATAGCTAACAATAAACGTTTGGGAAGCAATTTAAACCTCTTGAACCTTATTCTTTGAAAGATCTATCCTGTGAAAGGGTATGCTCAAGTATCCAAAACACCTGCTAGGTAGTCCTAACAAATATGGTCTGGTTCCTGACAGGGTTAGGAGGACAAAGCTTGGTGTTCTCCTTGGTTCCTGCTCTGCCTGTGAGACTTCGGGATGACTCTTCTGAGTCATTTATACAATTTCTACATTGTATACAGAATTTATACAAATTCCATTTGTAGAAAACATCTTCTTTTGACTGGGTAGGAGACCAAAATTGTGTACTCTGAATGAGCCAATTCACATTCTGTTTTATTAAATACCATGTATGCTGGGTCATTTCTTCACTGTCTTCTAGTACCCGTTCTGCTACATTCCTAGTTGGTGTTGGTCTTGCCTTTAAGGAACCAATTGCCAGTTCTTACTATGCTCTTCTGCTTTTTACCATTCACTCAAGCAAATATTTATCTATTTACTTTGGGAAGGACTGAACATCTATAGGGTCTTGATTCAACAAGTATTAATATTTTTAAAGTTCTCCAGCACTTCTGCTAGGAAATCATTTTATGTTTTAAAAGTTTGGGAAAATGACAAGCCTATTTTCATAAGGAAATAAATAATTGATATTCCTGTGATTTCTGAGCTTGAGAAATCATACAGCAACAGATGGTTTGTTAAATCAGCTACGAGTTATTGCAGCAGGAGAATGGAAAAGAGACCCAAAGCAAATTTCCCATAATGCACTAGCAAATTGTGCAATTCTGACAAGGGGTGAAAATTCTTTCCTAACCCGTGTCATAACTGGTGTTCACACGGCTGTCAGGAATTAATTTGCTCTTTCCTTCGTGGTTTCAACTGATTTCATGGCAGGAAAATCAGCTGCAGCTGCTTTAGTGTGAACCAAACAGTTTAAAACCCCATCCACAATTTTTAATTTTGATATTTTCTATCCGTTAATTCCATGGATACATAATGTCTTTTTCACTGGTCCTGATTTAATTGCTACTACTTTGAGTGCCCTTTTGTTCTGCTACTGAAGGTGAGTATAAAAGAGAGGGATTGATTAAACATCACTAAATATTTTTTAATTTTATATACTGCATTACAGTCCCATGGTTATTCTTTTCCTTTATGCTGGAGTATTATAATTCGTGCAATCTTTTCTCACACACAAAGCCAACCATTTTCACAGCCCACTTCTTCTGCCCGTCAGGCTTCAATTTATAACCTGAAGTGAAGACAGCAGATTAGCTGTCTAGCTCTTCTCTGACAGGAGTAGGTGAATGCTAGTCCATTCACTCATCCACACAAGGAAATGTGGCTGAAGGGGATAGGGGAACAGTCATGAGAAAAAGGTGCGATCTTGAAGTGAGGTTCTGCTGATACAAACCAGAGTTGGTTTTATTAGAAGGCTTTGAGCATCTGTGGGTGATATGAAGCATGCAAATATCCTTAAATACTGTTGTTCTCTAGCTTATATGGTGACAAGCAGTACATAAATGCAAGTAATAAAACTTTTCTGTTCTGTTCCCTCTCTTTTTGACTACTTCTTCAATGTCTGATGAACCTCTTAATTTTTTATTTTTTTTTTAAATCTTTCCAGTCTTCGAACAACTAACTAATGTCCTCATGTTCAGTTCTTAAATGTTGTGTGCCCCTTTGCTACTCATTTAAATTTGACCCTATCTATTAATGTAAATACACATCTTGTATTTGGCAGCCAAAATCTCTTCATTGAGTTCAAGTGATTGACAGAACTTTGGAGAAAAGCTTTTCCACTCATGTTCTGTGTATAACTTAAGAAGTTCATGTTAATGTACGTTTCTGGACAAATTATTGCTTTTCTAATCACCAGCCCCTCATCTTCCAAATTAATTATGAATATCTTTTGATCAGTATGATGCAACATGGCATGATGTAAGTCTAAAAATAATGTCATAAAAGGTAATTTAGAAAAGGAAAAGAAAAACTAATTTAGATATCTACTTACAGTAAGGTCTCATCATCTCACAGATAGACTAGCTTGTGAGGGAAACTGTGTGGTCAATTGTAGATAAGAAAATCACTTGAACTGATGAAAAAAAGAGTACCGTTCACTGTAACGATGCCAACATGCATTCTCAAGCTGAATAGCATGTCTTTAAATATTATTGTATTATTATATTGTTCTGGTTTGTTACATGCCTTCTCCAAAGCATGATGCATAAAATATGAATTCTATTACACAGTTTTCAGGAACACACCTTTTTGGTCAAGAAACATATTAAGATGTAAAAATGGTCTGTGAATACATTGAGCTCTCTAATAAATAAATCAGCAAAATCAAATGGTTCACTTTTGATAAAAAATAATAGTCATCTGACCAAAATGTAAAATGAAAATATGATGAGGGAAAGCACTAAAATTCCCTCAGAAACTCCGTCCACTTTTTTTTTTTTTAAATCTTTAACATAAATTGGTCAAATTTGTCTGTTCTCTCCTTTCACTTGAATTAAAATTTAATTTATTCTTCTTCCCTGTTTTCCAAAGGGAATTTGTTTTGCTCTGCAATTTGCACACACTCCCCCCCCGCCCCCCCAATACAGCAGATGATGACAGCAAAGATGACAAGCTTTAGCAGTCCTCCCTGTAGGACTATTAAGGTTTAGCGGGCTTATTTAGCAGGCTTTAGACTCTTCCTTATAGCATCATATTGTTTTGTTGTTTGGGTTTTTTTTCCCCAAATACGTCATTCCATAGGTAAACGTAGAGAGAAAAATATTGTTGGAGAACTTTGGTGATCGAGCTCAACTCATTATTACCTGAAACAGACATGCTAAAAAGAACAACCAGTATGATAATATGTCTGCATGGCTCACCACTGAGCAGAAAAATTACAGGTCATTCTGATGATAGTTGATTTGTCACCAAGTTCTACACTAGGGAAACAAAAGAATTGGAAGAGTAAACTTGAGTGAAAAGTTCCTTTAAAAAGCTGACTGGTATATTTTGACCAGACAATAGTGATATTATGGAACAAATGGAACTAAGGTGGTAAAGTAAAAAGTATGTGTGTGCAATTGCAGATAATTAGAATCCTGTAGACAAGAAGTGATGTTTTCTGTTACATGTTCTCTTTAATCATATTACATACTTAGAGTAAGACAGATAAATTTCAATTTGAAAGGGTCAATACTTTGTTAAGCTTTTAATAATTTTTTAAAATCACATTTACTTACTAATAACACATTTACTTACAAATATTCATTCTTATCTGTTAGTGAGATGAGGTTTTAAATACAATTTAATTTTGCATTTAAGTCTTGCAAGTGATGGAGAGATTTCAGATTAAATACTTTACTCTCAGGATACTTTGTTTTTCACAGAAGGAATAATCATAGGGGTTTCTTCTATGGTGGAATTCCTAATTACAGGTGTCAATACAATTTGGGCACACACTTTACAAGAAGTTCACTGTATGTTTTTCAACGTTTTAAAAAAATCTGATTTTCTGTTGGCTATAACGGCTCCAGAAATACACTTTACTTATAAATAAAACCTGCTGACTTTCCGGGACTTGAGCACTCTCAGGTTTCTCTGTGATATAATTTTTCACAGGAAGCTTTGAAAGTGCAGCATAAGACACAAATTCTTCAAAAGTACTGAGGATCCTTATTTCCTAATAGCGTAAGTAGGTGAATTCCTAGGGGAAATGAGGGACAGCAATTCAAGTAACATTCCAGACTGATGCCCAAAGGTGCTGGTGGTTTGATTCATGTGTAGGAAGATTTAACATTTTTTTTGTGCTTAGATTCTGGAAGACATCATTATTTTAAAACAATATTTAACTGTACCTTGACTGTAATGTTAAGATTTGAAGATAAGTATGTGCTTATGATTTTCTGAGTAGGGCAGATACTAAAAAAAACCCCCAAACTTTCAGGATTAGTATGAGAAGTTACACTATATCATAGTTATGATATAATTTCTACTTTGTCACTAAATAGACTCATTTTAAATTTTTCTTGTATCCATCATGTTACTGTGTTTCTCTTCTCTTCATGGTGATATTTGAGGAATGGTACAAATACTTTGAATTTGCAGGTTTCACATCCTTAACCAGAAAGGTCTTAAACCCATCGCTAGTACAAAAACATGTTAAAATATATGAACAAAAATATTAAAAAATAAACAAGATCACTAAGGTGAAGAAGAAGGAGAAGGGGAAGGGGAAGGGAAAGGGAAAAAGGAAAAGGAAAGGAAAAAGGAAAAAGGAAAAAGGAAAAGGAAAAAAAGGAAAAAGAAAAAAGGAAAAAAGAGAGGAAAAAAAGATTAGTGATTCTCTTGTGTGGGCTCAGAAGTTACATACACAACAAAAATTTGTGTTTTTCTTCTTAACAAATTTCAGTTGCTACAATGTACTGACAAACACAGTTATTCTTTGTGCTTACAAAACAAATGACAAAACTACCTGTTGAGCAGCATCACCCTGGAACATCTTCCAAAAATCACCTACAAGCTGGCTGGGATTTTGCCATGTGTTAGATTTCTAAGAGGGTGAGGATCCAGCTCAATTTTAAGCAAGTTTGCTTAAAAATAATATAAAATAAAATAATCATAAAAAATCAGGTATTTGCCCTCTCCTGTAGGTTTTTTTGAGGTCTATATTTCCCAAAGACCAAAAATAATCTTATGTCCTTAAACACTCTGATTGTAAATAAGAAGACTGTTTGCATGGGAGTTGTAGAAGCTTCATTTGAAAAGGGCAGACACCTGTTGCAAACTCAGGTATGGCAACACATTTCATGAAAAATCTGGTCTTGAAATATATTCTGTCTGTGTAGACTACAATTGCCTGATACAAACAGTCATCGTCAAAATGGGGCACTTTTCTTTAACAAACGTTGTTCTAGGTATCCACCTCACATGTAGAGCTGACCTATTTGTTACATAAACTCTGGGTATACATTACAAATCCTGACACTTAGGTTAATAGTTATATCTCCAGTTTTAGAACTGCAAGAATTTGAGGACAAAAAAAGTGGTAGTCGCAGCTTCTTTCCTTTTGGTCTATCTAATGGCCTTATGGTCGGTGTTTTTCCAGTTACGTAAGGAATTTTGCTTTAAATGTGATACCAATTCAGTACATTCCCTTTTAACCACAGAAAAGGAAGTCTTTTTATGAGAAATATATGCACTATTGGCAGTATTTGTATGTTCATATTACTCTGGATCTTCAAATAGAAATTAAAACCGTCATTGAAGGAAATGCCAGAGATTGGCAAGGAATTGTTCCTCCTTCCTTTATTTTTTTGAAAGATATCTTTTATGTGAATTGCCCTAAGGTAACCTGGTAAATTTGAGATGGCATTGATTAATGGATAGATGCTGATGGAATAAAGGAAGGGTCAGACCATGGGTTAATACTCAAATTCTTATAGCAACAAGCAACTAGAATGAGGGGTTCAGCGAAGTTCACTTTTTCTTGAAGTAAATAAAAAGTTCTCCTGAATAAAAACTAGATGTATTGTTTCATATTGAAACTTTTCACGGGTTTTCTTTATTTATATAAGCATTTCAGGAAAATTTTTAATAATATGGACCACACATGAAGTGTTTTAGTTCATGTATTATTTGACAATAAATGTTACCAAAGATTTTTTCCCAAGAGTTTTTAGCAAATATTAAACAAATTAAATAAATTCTAATAATGCAATTCAGTATAGTTTAATAATTTTTACTTCTACTGCAAGATTTAAGACACATTTGTAACTGTATTTAGGTGTAAATATATGGAATCTGTTGTTAAATAAGCAACACTGACTGCTGTACTAAGGTATACCTAACTATAGCCATGCAGTATGCATAGACAGAGGGTTTAAGGTACTTTCTGCAGTCTAGATCTTCAGAATATGGACTGAACTGTAATTAAGATTTGGCAGAATGAAATTTTTGGGTTTTTGGAACATGGAAAATTTCAAAGGATCAGATCTGCTCAACAGAGTTGTTCAATTTAGATTTTAGCTTTCCAAATAGAACGTAAATAACAACAAAAAAAGCAGCAATGGATGACTAAAAGAAATATTATTTCTGACTGAAAGGAAATTTTTTAATGTTGAGTATGTCAAAACAGAAAAAATCACAATCGTTTTAGTTAAATGAGGAGGTCTGTCAGAATTGTCCTGAATAAGGTAAACATCAGTTTTGACTAGCCAGCATTTTCTGAAAAAATCCATATTATTCCAAAATTACAGTACATTTATTTCAGTTACATATCATTTGAGAATAAAATAAATATTAAACTTTTAAAAGTGGCACATTTATCGAATTTATAATTATATAGAATAGAAACATGATTGAAATAAAAATCTTTGATTATCAGTCTCAACATATAATCATATATATAGACCACTTAGTAGGGGGGAAAAATCAAACCAAACATTAAAAATAAGTCTGAACGCCCTCTGTATTCTCTACAGTGAGATGGTTCTGCATAAGTGTATATTGTGTAGGCAAGTGTCTCCCGGGTGTTCAGCCTACTACTACAGATGGAATGCATCACCAAATTCAGAGTGAATTTGCTATGCTCTGGTTCATAAAAATAGCTTTAGCATATTTATTTTTCCTGGTTTCATCTGGGATAGAGTTAAATTTCTTTGTAGTATCTAGTATGGGGCTATGTTCTGGAGTTTTGCTGGAAGCAGCGGTGATAATGTGGAGATGTTTTAGTTGTTGCTAAGTGGCACTTACACTGGTCAAGGACTTTTTCAGCTCCCTGCGCTCTGCCGGGTGCACAAGAAGCTGGGAGGGGACACAGCTGGGACAGCTGACCCAAACTGGCCAATGGGATATTCCATACCATATGACGTCATGCTCAGTATATAGAGCTGGGGGAAGAGGAAGGAATGGGGGGGGGGGACAGGATGGGGGTGGGAACGGGAACGGGAACGGGAACGGGGACGGGGACGGGGACGTTTGGAGTAATGGTGTTTGTCTTCCCAAATAATCGTTATGCGTGATGGAGCCCTGCTTTCCTGGAGACGGCTGAACACCTGCCTGCCCATGGGAAGTGGTGAATTAATTCCTTGCTTTGCTTTGCTTCAGCACGCAGCTTTTGCTTTACCTATTAAACTGTCTTTATCTCAAACCACAAGTTTTCTCACTTTCACTCTTCCGATTCTCTCCCCCGCCCCACCAGGGGGGAGTAAGCAAACGGCTGCGTGGTACTTCACTGGTGACTGGGGCTAAACCACGACATTAGTACTTTTAGCAAATAGCTGAAAAGATCAGAATCATTACACTACACAAAGGGATGAAACACTAAACTATGATGTCGAGGAGATAGCTATCCAGGAGCAGTGAGAGGCACAGAATCATGTCATAGGTTTACACCCATGGGTACAAACTCTCAAGGAAAATTTCTTAATCCAGTTTTTATTGTTAGAGCTAATAGGTGTGGATTATGCAGGAAACACTAGGCCGTGATGCAAAATATGTAAAGAATTTCTTGTGTGGCATCACCGACACTCTCCTCGCTAAAATTCTTATAGTAAGAAACCTGAAGTTATACTCCCTATACCTGCAGATTTCTTCCTTTTGAATGACAATGCTGTGTTAAGATTTCAGTAGCAGCTCTGAAATCTCAAAACTGGTACAGTATAAGTACTGTTTCAGGAACATACTGTAAAGTAAACATGCTTAAAAGCTTTACTGACTTGAATGCATAGATGTCAAGTTCTCAAGACAGAGAGATAAATTACTGTAGTATTAAAGAAAACCTAACTGAATTAAGGTTGTGTAAGGAAAAATTTGTCAATGTTTTGTGAAATACAACATGAGCCGTAAGAGTACCATTTGACCACTAACACTGCTAAACCAAATGTAGTAATATTTAAATATTTTTTCAGACAAATAATCCATCATGAATGACAAATTGCAATAACGACATGAAATAGTTATCCTTTTATTAAAACACTTAACTTTTGTTTGATATTCCTTTTGCTAAAATTAATTAATTTACTATTTCTTTTTGCGGTTTTTTGGCTCGATTTAGAATTCTGATTAATCTATTAAAGTTTATTTTTGATCAGCACATCAGCTGCTAGCCTTTCCATCCACTTATGTTTGAGATCTTACTATAAGAAAAGCAAAGAAAAAAATTCTAAAAGTAAAGCTTTACTCTCTAAGAAGAAATTTGTATTTTAAAAGCTATTCTTCATTTACAACATTTTAAACATTAAATTTAAACATTAAAATATTTATGTTCAAATCATAAAACCTCAAGGTGTCTAGCAAAGTTTGCAAGATGGGGCATAACATCTGGTCGATATCGGTCAATTTTCCCAAAAACTGTTTTTCTTCTGGAAATAGTATTTTGATATTCTACTTGTTTTTGAAAACTTGTCACATTACCTTCTTCATGCTCATTTATCTTTACTTTGTTAAGTGTTCTGATGTGTGCATCAAGGAGAAAGCTGTAATTCATACCAAGTGACAGCAAATCTGAATCATGAAGTCTCATTGATTGACAGCTGGTACAAACTTACCATAACCCTATTGAAAAAGAATGCTTTTTAATTGTTTAAAATTCCTGTCAAAGAATGCATGATATGCTAAAGAGTCCTGCCAAGCATCAACAAGTCAAGAAAAACACTGAGGTAAATGGACTCCGCTATCTTGTATTCATGTAATGTCTAATCTTTTGCTCCCAAGAGCTCTAGACAGCAAGCTTTTTGGACACTAAAAGTATTTTTGTTAACATATTTACTCATTCAGAACGTTTCACTCTTTTACCAAAGACTTTTAAGTACTCTGATAGAAATAGGTTTTGCCACCCACAACTTGTTCAATAGACTATGGGTGATTTCTAGTGTGGGGTTTTTTTTGTTGTTGTTATTGGTGGTTTTGTTTTTGTTTTGTTTTGTTTTTTTTTCTTTTTAATTGTGAAAGGCTTTCTGAAGATATCCTAATGTGTTGTGGCATGAAATGCAAGTGGAGGTCAGAAGTCAAATATCAAATTACTTCTACCCATTAAATGTTTCCTTTGGGATTTCAAAACAGCCAACTGGAAAACTCTAGGGAACTATTTAAAGATTTTCATGGTCCTAAGCTGAATTTCCTGTGCTAACTACAGTTAGTTTCCCCAAGGATGACAATTTCTTCTTATCAGAAGATATTTTAGTCTAATGAAGTATGAACATATAGAAATACAGACCTTATTCTTAAATAGCTGAAGAATACCTAACCTTTTCCTTGACAGTACGTGTGCAGTCTAGAGCAATATAATTTCACTATTCAAATTAATGTAGTTAAAAATATTTTCCAAAATAAGCCACCCCATTGCAGTACTTGCAGTCCTAAAGGACATTAAAGAGGATATGGATGGCAGACAAAATGGAGTTTGGAATAATTTTTTTCTGATTCACTGACCTTTTTGTGAAGAAAGTGAATATATCTTAAATGGTTGGCCAGTCTTAGATATTATAATCAGACAACAAAACATTTCTCAATCTTTCAGCTGCATGCCCTGCTTTTCTTTAGTTCTTGCCATATTTTATAGGTTTTAAAAAAGTCTACATTTCTTACTAAAAGTGGGTGAAAAGTGAATCACAGGTTTTGGAAGCAATAGGCAAGTAAAGAAGTTACAGCTTTTTATTAATGTGAATAATTTGAACTACTGTAACCAAAGGCTGCAATATTTTCTGTGTGGGACAGAGCTGTTTTAACTCTTCTGAGAAATGCTTTACCCACTGCAGCTCTGGCAGCAGAAAACAAAGTGACAAGTACACTGAACCCTGTGATTTAAGTAGGCTGGTGAATATCAATTGTTACTGTTTTAAAATAAAAAGTCTTTGGAAACCTGGCATTTGGAATCTCATGGTTGGCAGGTAATTACAACCATAACAATTTCTTCTTACAAATGTAGAATCTAAGAAAAAATAACAAATAAGGAAGTGGCTTTTAATTGTTTAGAAAATGTTCTCTATTCCCATTCTGTTGCACTGGCTTTAAAGCTGAAGAAGAGCATAGAGACAATGCATACTACCAAGCTGTCCTGCAAAGATCAGGATATTAATACAAATATGTCTCACTTGACAAAAGTTGAATACCATTAAAATGATCACTATAAGACCACTATTTACATATCATTTACTATATCTCACCAATGAAACAGTGCATGCATTTTTAACACAATAACTTAAAGGCACTTACTGTAATAACTGCATTAAATTTGCTCTATGAACTTGATCCTGCAGTGGTCTGGGCAGTCTTTCCTGCACAGTAAAGCTCAAAAAGACATTCTTTATTTCAGACATGCATGGTCTTCTATTTAGTTTGTTAAAGTTGGTCATTAATTTAAGAGTGAAACACATACCTGCAAAACAGGTTGAAGCAGCAGTGCCTGCACACCATGGTGAAGTATACATGCACTTGGTAATGTAACAGGTTATATAAGGTACCAACATTACTTTGGGGGGGTCACATAACTCATTACTTGCTTTCCAGAGTATGGACCTATTGGTTTGGGCTTCTTTTTGTTCTGCATTTCATCTTTTCATGTTGTTCATTGGCTGGGATGCTAAGGAGAAATAACAGTACAAAAGGAACGAACCCTAGGTGTCTGCACTGTGAACATGGAAAACTGCCTACACTGTCAGAGACAAAGTGAAAGTCATGGCAAGGGGCCTAGTGTCACTCCTTTTGACTGAGTGTCACTCTACCCCCCTTTTCAGGTGGGACGTGACATATTAATAGGCATCACAGACAGGATTCCCCCTGTGTTAGAAGGTCCTAAGGGATACCATCTCTCCAACCAGTGAGTACGGCCAGGGAGATCCAGGAAGAGACCTTGCAGCAATGAGCAATAAAAGGTTTGAGCAGTGACAAGCCATGCCTACCAAGGAAAAACTGATGCTTGACTGCTCCTATATTATTGAAAAGTTGAAGGAATATAAGGCACGCCATTCCCCACCAGGAATGACATAGGCCCATATTAGCTGGCATGATCCAAAACCTATAGGAGATAGAATTACTCTTGTGAGGGAGCAAAAGGTGTGACCAGGAAAATGAAAAGCCATGGTGTGTGCTGTGTTGGAAGCAGCACTAGTAATGGCCCAGAAGGAGAGGCAGCTGATTAAACAAACTAATGATGAAATGGTTAAATCATTGCAAGAAAAAATAAAAACCCTGAAGAGACAACTGACTGCTGAATGTAATATCACTCAATAGCTTCTTGTGTCTGTCAGATGCATGGGACTGAGACAAATTTTTTGGTCCAAATTAGAGGAATGGGTACAAGGATCTCCTGATCGGACAGAT
This sequence comes from Phalacrocorax carbo, assembly GCF_963921805.1. NCBI lineage: Eukaryota > Metazoa > Chordata > Aves > Suliformes > Phalacrocoracidae > Phalacrocorax > Phalacrocorax carbo. The sequence continues at coordinate 59,544,310 of NC_087548.1, forward strand.
CTTAAGTCTGTTCCGAATAGTGAATCAGGATTTACAAGCTCGGCACAGTTGGTCATGAAATAGAACCAAAGACCATCGTACCAGACTAAGGAACTGAAAATTAGCCAAGAAATACTTTTCCCCGAGAGTGAGGAAACAGTGGTGAGGCCATTAATTAAAACAGAGTCTATTGATAATGGCCAAAGTGGAGGAGACCCACAAGTTTACTACCTGGACAGTGCCATACCTAGCAGCCATAATGTTGAAAATCCAGGAATAATACAACAGGTTAGTGCAAGAAACTGAGAGGCAGTATGTATGGAGACCAGTGGTGATCAAGTTAAAAATCCCTTTCTAGCAAGGATTTCAGTTTATTTCCAGACTGAATTGGTCAAAACATACATTACCTTACCCTTCCTATGACAACTAGATGGTAAATTAAATATTCTTCTGTTCTACTTTAGTCTGTAGAGGGAAAGACCATATTTGTGTGAGAAAAGGAAATAACTCACTCCACATTTGGGACAAAAGAAATATTTATTTGCTTGCTTTATTCATCATATTAAAATGATACTGTCTAGTGTGGTGGAGAATTTAAATCAAACCCCCTACAGAATTAGTTCAATTTATCACATCTCTGTCTGTCACTACCATGCAGATGATATGTGTATACATGTGAATAATGTATAGCAAATTACAAATACTGTGTAGCTGGAGAGAAATAATAGAAAAAATTCCCCAAAAGGAAAATCTTTCTATAAATTATGTTGATTTTTCCATAAACACAAAGGCAAACTATTCATAAGGATCAGTGTTTCTATTTTTTCTCTTGGTAAACTTTCCCCAGACTGATTTGTAATAATGCATTCAGTATGAACTCTATAATTTATATGGATATATTTGAAATAATTCAAGAGTGCTGCTTTAGTTGTTTGCTGCATTATTTGATATCATGTGCTTGGTTACCTAAATCACATAGTATTCCCCAAATTTAGTTAATAAAGTAATTATCTTGAGTTGTTACACATCCCTTGGGATCCTCAAGCCTCAGGCGTGTTGCCCACTATTTTGCCACACAATTGAGAGATTTTCTGTCTGATGGAGAGTAGAAGATATGTCTTCCTCACAGATGCTCCTGTTCCCAGCTCTCAGAAAAGCCCACGCAGCAAGAATCAAAACAGCCCAGGCAGTAAGATGCTATCCTTTTCAATACTTAGATACCTGGGGGAATATGTGATATATTGGTGGTCAAAGGCAGCCAGAAGATTTTGGATTTGGAATAGCCATCCCAAAAAGGATTAAATGCTTTCAGATTTCTCCACACTAAAACCATTCTCAAAACTAGTTTAATTGCAAATAAAGCTATTTGTGTATTAAATAAAGACAATGCATCTGAAGAGTTTGTAGGAGTGACTGAAGAGAAATGAAAAGAAAATATCCCAAATATTCATTCAAGCTAGCATTAAATAAGAGACACAAGCTTTCTCTTCCTCCATAAACTTATATAATAAACCTGATTTAAACTGTTTGAGCTCCAGTCTCTAGTTCTCACTGAAGGCTTTATTTCATTACACTAAATTTAAATCCAGACCGAACTTTGGGGTTCATTCAAATTTAAGTCCTTCTTCTGCACCTTATACTTGAATATAGAAAGAATATCTTACGTCTCTGCCTATCCTGAGAGCAAGTCATCAGTGGTCCTCATCTACCACAGGGACAGTTGCTGACTCTATGCTTGCTTAGCCATTAATGAGTGCTTAATTCCTTACGAGACACAATGCCCCTGCCCACCTCTATCCAAACTATAAATAATACTGTTTTTAAAGGAATTTAAAGGTTCATCGTCAGGGAGGGCAGAGAGCAATCATGAAACCACGATACATAAAATGGCTACTGAGGAGATTCCTCCTGCTAGATTGTGTTTTTAAATCCTAGCTTTGTGAAAAACATAGACCTGACATAATCAATAATCGTATTATTCTGTTTTTTCTACACTAAAGTCTATAGTAACAAACATGTCCTTACGAGATTTCATTCTTTTTTGATCTTAGTAATTCAGTATTGGCTACAATCATGCAGCCTTCCAAGTTCAACAAATCAGTTATGTTAATTCCTGAGATACATAGAGATGCCCCTTATTTTGTTAAATTGCATCTTACGAAACACTCAGATTACCAAAACCAAAAATGCTTTGAAAGCAAGTCAAACCCAAGCATCGAGTGTACTTTTGCTCATTTCCAGGTCTGAGAACTTCAACCTTCTGCTTCCATTTTAAATGTCTCCCATGCTAAAAAGATGAAACAGTTATATAAACCTAATGTTTTCACTGCTTTTCCTTATGTTGCCACATAGTAACAGTACTGTCCTTCATGACAAAGGGACACATTCAAGAAATTGAAGGGAGTACCAGACACAGTCAGAAACATAACCCAAAGTCATGCTAAGCTTTCTGTAAGGCTCGGAGAGGTTCTTGACAGAAAACTCAGGAAAGCAGTTAGTTATTTAATTTCCTGTATATTTTATCTAGTTTGTGTTCTCAACAGAAATACTGTAAACTAAAATTTCTACTTCTTTATGGATCAAACATAGTAATTTTCAGCAGAAAAGCAGTAAATAAGAATAAACAAATAACACATGCATTCCCATGAAAGCTGTAATAGTAACAAAGTAAGTGAAAGTCTTGGGAAATGTAAACATGTAAACTAATTCCAAGTGACCAACCAAGTAACTTATAAACTGTAATTAACACGACCTTAAGAAATAAGTCAGATCATCTTGTCAATGTTATTCATGAAAATACTCATGAATAAATTTTTTGCATTATTTGACCCTGTAGCTGAGGATAAAATTTATAAAAGAACATCACAGCATTTGTTTTAGAAAATTCAATTCTTTTTGCTTTGTACTTCACTGAATCTTTAAGAAATAAAATAAATACTAAAAAAAGTTCTTACTTCCATTTTGTTTTAATTCTTATCATTAATATAGCAGCTGAGGCGGCTTTTTTAAACCTTAAAGTAAGGTCATAGTTGTTGGGTTGCTGTAAATGTCAGTAGGAGGAATTCACAGAAGATCTAACCTGGGATTAATATTAATAAATGTGCTCATTGCATTCAAAAGTCCTTGTAATGAAAGGTCACTGTTAGCTTTGAGTTCCAAAATTAGAACTGTCTTTTAAATACTATCAAAACCAATAAAAAAAAAATCCGAACTGCACTTGACAGTCTTGTCTGTGTGACTTTTGCATTAAAGCAAGACAGATAGATGTAATAAGAGTAGTATTGAATAATGACTTTTGCTTTGTAGCAGACAAAGGTGTTCATAGCTAAAAGGATCACTTTTCCAATCATTAGTTTTAACTGAAGGATAAATCTGCTAAATAAATTCCATCAAGGACCATTTTCATTTACCTTCCCTCTTTTAGTCATTTACTTAGCAAAGAAGTATACAATTTTTGTCATCCACTTAGTCATTTCCTTGACAGGTAAAATATCTTCTAGCATCTAGACACCACATTTAGAGGAGAGAAAACTTTATTACAGTGTACAATAATGGGAGCTGGACATTTACAGCAACCCAACAACTATGACATTACTTTAAGGTTTAAAAAAGCCCCCTCAGCTGCTTTATTAACGATAGATAGAAAAATAGGAAAAATAGAACAGATGCATTTGCTTTTACAGAAGCTGGTCATATTCTATTGATGGTCCCGCTTCTTGCAGAAAGACTTTTCTGTTGCTCTGTTAATTGCGATACTGTTAATGGCGATGAAAGTTTATCTATACTCTGTTATGTATGTGTTTGGACATCAACTAAACCCATGTCCACTATCTCATCGGTGGTGCTTAGTGACTATTGTGTCTGAACTAAACCATAGGCCCGTAATGAACCACTTAAACTTATCTGATTTATATGTTTGTTTCAGGGCAGGGTGGAGTTTGTTCTGTTTTGGCTCTTGGTGTTTGGGGGTTTTTGTGTGTTTTTTAGTGTAGAGACTGGTAGAGAATATAAGGTACATTCAAAAGACATTTAAAAGAGGAAAACTATAATAACAACAAAAAACAAGATATTTTTATCCCTTGTTGGTTCAAAAGGCCATAACTGAAAGTCAGGATCAAGAGAGGACACCTCTGCTAAACCAAACCAAACCAAACTAAAACAAAACAAACAACAAAACAAACAACAAAACAACAAAAAATGAACAAAACACAAAGGCAAAAACCCCCATTTCAATTAATGACAAGGAAGTAGCTAGGGAATAGAATGATTTAGAGTGAAAAAATAATCCATCTAGACCTCCTGAAGACCACAAGAGGGTGATTATTTATGAAAGCAAGGAAGTTGGAAAATGTACTCTAAATGTAATCTAAGAAGATCTTTCTGAAAGTGTTGCCTGACAAAAACTTTTGCTAATGGGAGAGTTGTTTGAGTTATGGTCTCAAAAACAGTAGCAACCTGTGATATAAAATAAATAGAAGACTGAAACCTGTGGGATATCTGGAAAGCCAGGGACACGTAGTGAACAATCTAGGCTCAGACTGTGTGGACTTAATCTGCCTGTGAACAAGGAGGCCTCAAGGATGTCGCAAGTTAAAACCAATGTATGTAGCTATTACTAACAAATGTGATTTTGTATTTTCCAAGACTTACAAAGTGCATTGTCAAACTTACTGTGGGGATGTGCAGGATGGCATTACGCCTTCCTAATAAGTTGCAAATTCCAAGGTTGGCCACAGACACTACTCTGTCAACAGGGGCTGCATCCCATATCAACGGCGGGAGTGTCTCATTACAGTTTAGCAAAACCAGGGCAATCCATATTCGGGAGTTGCTGGTGCTGCTAGTGGCTATCCTTATGATAAAGCCCAAGGCCATACTGATCAATTAACAATAGGCTTGTGTGTGATAAGGTGGTTAAAGAGCTATATTAACCGTGCTGTGTCTGTAATAAACTCGTATTTGCTTGATCATATTGGTCATGTGCTGTGTCTGTGACTTCCACATCAGCAGAAACCCAGAATACTACCTGGCTAGGAGAAAGAAAAAGTAGTCTGGATAATGGACAAAAAGACCTTTCTAATTTAAAAAGATTATTAGTTGTATAATGTAATTTCATTACTTCTTTTAGCGTTAAAGGAATATTTCATGGTTCTCTATTTTTGACGCTGCAAATAAATATTATTTACATTCTATCTTCATCTTGCTGAAAAGTGGTCTAATGGATTTAGATGCCTACTGTAATTTTAGAGGCCTTAGAATATCCCACTTAACAGTGTTGCTTGCTAGGAGGCAGAGGAGGAGGAGGAGAAGGAGGAGAAAAACACAGGGAAGAAAAGTAATAAGCAAGATGTGTTCATCTCTCACCTCTTCATTTTTTCTCTTTGCTAAGAGTGCAGTTTTCCTGTTATTATGTTGTCATGGTTTCCCCTCAAAAGCAAAACGTTCCTTTCTACAGGAATTACCTATCTAGGTAATTACCCGCAAGACTTGGAATCTCTTTCATAGTAATTTCCCCCTTAGCTCCTAGAACACATAGGATGAACATGTCCACCATTGCTTACCCACCTTAATGTCTGAACAGGTCACTGCAGAGCAAAGTAAGCACAAGTAACAGCAGTTAGAGGTTAGAGGTGAGTAAATGGCAGATGGTCCAATAGGAGGCAAAATATAACTTTCATCTGACAAGAGGATTCAGGTCATGTGTATGATGTCCATTCTGGAGATTCCTAGTTGTATATTTTCATAATTGGGTCGCTGAGCTTCTGGATTGTTGGTTTGGTTGACATTTAATCTTCATATAATTTTTGAAATCTAACTTTTTAAATGAAGGCTGTGAGAAAAGCCAAAAAGTGACTGAATGAATCTTCAAGAACAATGCAGCATGTCAGAAGGAATACCTCTAAAATCTAACAAGTACCATAATAAAATGGCAAATAATTTGAAAAAAGAATAAAGAACAGCAAAGAAGAAAATAAGTATTTCTTCTCATGTAGACAGCATTTTTTGTATAATGGAATTTACATTACCTAATCCTCTCCTCAAAATTAATAGTCTTCAGTAGTTTCAAAATTAAACATAAAACAATGATTTGTAATTTAAGAGTAATAAGTTAACATATTATTTACGATTCAAATAAAAAATTGTGAGAAGCATCTGTGCACAAAATGTGACAGCCAACATGACTTTCCTAAGGGCAAATCATGCCTGACAAATTTGGTGTCCTTCTACAATGGGGTTACAGCATTAGTGCATAAGGGAAAGACAACTGACATCATCTACCTGGATTTGTGCAAAGCATTTGACACTGTCAAAAATGGAGAAAAATTTATTTAATGGGTGGATCACTCGGTGGATAAGGAATTGGCTGGATGGTCACACTCAAAGATTTGCTGTCAAAGGTTCAGTGTCCAGGTGGCGACAAGTGGTATCCCTTAGGAGTCTGTACTGGGACCAGTATTATTTGACATTTTTGCTGGGGACACGGACAGTGGGACTGAGCACACCCTCAGCAATCTTACAGATGACACCAAACTGACGGGTGTCATTGATACTCTAGAGGGAAGGTCACATCCAGATACTTCCAGAGATAGATCCAAAGGGTCCCTGACAGGCTAGAGAGGTGGGTTTGTGCAAACCTCAAGTTCAACAGGGCCAAACGTAACTTGCCTTGTAACAGTAACCAATGCACCTGCACTGAGGCAATCCCAAACATGGATAGAGGCTGGGTGATGAGTGGATTGAGAACAGCCCTGCAGAGAAGGCACTGTCAGGGTTGGTGGTTGAAAAACTGAATAAGAGCCAGCAATGTGTGCTCGCAGCCCAGAAAGTCAATCACATGCTGTCCTGCATCAAAAGAACTGTGGGCAGCTGGTTGAGGGAGGTGAGTCTCCCCCTCTACTCCACTCCGGTGAGAGTCGGGTTTGCTCAGCCTACAGAACAGAAGGCTTCAGGGAAACCTTATAGCAGCCTTCTAGTACATAAAAGGGTCCTACAGGAAAGATGGGGAGGAACTTTTTAGCAGGGGGTGTAGTGATAAGATGAAGGCTAATGGTTTTAAACTGAAAGAGGGTAGACTTAGTTAGATATTAGGAGGAATTTCTATACTGTGAGGGTGGTGATAAACTGGAACAGATTGCCCAGAGAAGTTATAGCTGCCCCGTCCCTGGAAGTGTTCAAGGCCAGATTGGATGAGGCTTTGAGCAACCAGACCGAGTGGAAGGTGTCCCTCCCATCTTACGGGGGTGGAACTATATGATCTTTAAGGTCCCTTACAACCCAAACCTTTCTATGTTTCCATGAATACAATCCTCACAATGATTCCTCTTTAATAACTATAAACAGTCTTATTTTTGACATCTCCGTGTCAAAAGCACTATGCGATGGGACTGAAGTTTTAGTATTTCAGTCACTAGCTGTCAGTAGCAAACAAACACTGAAGAATTTTCTCCAGACCTTGTGTAGCTATCAGGCCACCCAGTGAAAAAGTTTATCCCACATCTGCCTGTATAAAACAATATGCTGCGTCTTCTACTGGCGTATTTTGGTAAAGATCTGTTGGTATACTGCTCTCTGAAGAAGCGTGGCTGGCATCCCTAAATTAAGATCCCTAAAATTTAAATAATATGTGTTTCTAGCAACAAGGTTTTTGGTTTTGCTAGAAAGTAGTGATCCTTGGACACTTTTTGTCCAGTGAAAGTTCACAAGTATTCTCTGTAAGACATCTGATCACTCTTCAAGTGACATGAAATAGGTTTATGCAATCAAAAATATACCAGTTCTGTATACCTCTTTTTATCAGATTCAACCTCAAACATGAAAGGCTGCTGGAGTAATATCTCAGATATTCAGACAGTGTAAAAAACTGTTCCAAACACACAGACATTTCTCTGATGTCAAGGAAAAATAAAAAAAAGAAATCTCACAGAAAAAAAAATGCACAGCATACTTGTAGGCAGTTGTGGATAAAATAAGTTTTTTACATTTAACAGAACATATTTCACAAAACTCAATAGTGAGTGAAATAGTCCAAGATTAGGGAAGTAACCTTGTTTTGAAATGGCAGTTACACAAATTTTGCAGATATTCAATAAGCAAATATAAATCTATAATCTAACTTAATAATTTTGGAGGAAATACTCTCAGTACCAAGGCTCTTGATCAGTTTTCATGAAAAGTTCAGGCCTTTCATATTCAGCTCTTCTTGGGGGGAGGGAGGGTATGAAATTATAATTTTTACTTTTATCTCAAATATCCCTGTTTCACTAGTTAAATTAACTCTAGACTTCTAAATGTATAAATATATATGTTTAATACATCTTGCCAGTTCTTCTACTGCTACTAAATAGTCATGCTTGCCAGAATTTTTATTAGTCTTTGTTCTTTGTGACATTTCAAAACACTTTTCAGAGAATTTGGAAAGTGTTTAACCTTGTGCTTATTTCCAATACATTATGAACGTTTCTTAAATGAGTTATATGCTTATATTTTGCCACATCTTTGTGTACTTTTAAAACACCATAGGAAGTTTTACATATGCTTTATGTACTGTGGTTCGATTCCTTGTCTTATCTAAATCAAAATATGTCATCCTTTTCAGAATGAGACAGTATTTCCTCTGTATGTAATTATAAGGTAATAGGGATGACAAAAGCTGTACTGACCTATATTTAAATTCTGTAGGTTTTAAGGTTTCTCACGAAAATTTTATAGTTGAATTCTCAGGATTCTAAACAGGATTCTACAGCTGTTGAATGTTTAGTAAATGTTGTAATGTTTTGATTATATATTTTCAGGACAACTGCATGTTTGATTTTTCAGGTAAATATATTATCAAAATTTGGAGGAGGTCAGCTCTCTAGAAGGATCCTGGCAACTGTTGCATGAGAAGCTCTGTTCCTGTTTTGTTTAAACCTGGACTGTGGGTTTTGCCCAAAACCATGAAGTTGTGGAATTCCTTTTTTCCTAGTGCAATGAAATTTAGTAATTATTGAAAAATCTCATTAACCTCCTATCTATCCATCTAATCTCTTTCAACTGTACCAGTAAGAGATGGTGTTTAAGTAGAACTTACAAGCCTGGTCATTTGCTAGACCATTCCTTCCTCTGTTATCCTAGTAGGTCTTCCGCATCTAAGTATTAACAATACTATGACCATGACCATTTTAGTTGCAGGTTTTGATTTTTCCTGAAGAGCTTGTGCTCCAGAAAGAGATAATGTATTCTCATCTATGCACCTCAGACAGAAAAAGTAATTTTCCAGCAATAGAAATATCAGCTTCAGCAGCAGCCTCTGGAACACAGCTTAGAACAGGAACTGGTCCATCTCACTCTTGCTTTGGCAGGTAGTTTAGATGTAAACTATGCAACCCTGAAACAGAGTAAAAAGAAAATCATGCATGACAAGGAAGACTGAATGCAAGGCCTGAACTATGGAGAACAACTTGTTTTGAAGCACAGTAGTATAGTTGCTTTTCCTGAATACATTCAAACCTGATGCTTTGTGCACTGCACAATTGAAATGAATGTGCTCAGTAACAACAGCACAACCTAAACCCACCAGATTTTCTGCATCTAAACAAACCAGATATACAACATATAGAGTTGGACTGATGATGGCTCATAATTAGCAACTCAGTTCCCTCATATGCTGTATTTCATACTCAGAAGTAAATGCTTTGTGTATATGTGTAATGAAGTGCATATGTTCATGCTCCTGTTACTGCCTGACAGCTAGAGTGCTAAATGTGAGGACTCTTTTTCAGGAAGGGAAGATTGGAAAGATTGTACCATTTATTCTATTCACTGCATTTGCTAATAGTTTGAGTGAAAACACTGAGTGTGCACAAAGATCAGACAGAACTAATGTTCTGTTTCTTTGACTGGTGACACAAGGATCGCTTATTTTCTGAAATGAGACTGTACAACAAAAATAGTGGAGGACACTGAATTATCATAAACTCCCAAAATAATTGCACACTGCATTTCCATTGGAATCTTTGCCTCATTAAGAACACAAGATTGAAAGTAATCAGAGAAAGAATCAAGTTCCGTATCAAATAAAGTTATTCCCATTAAAAATATCTGTTATAGCCACTAGTTGTATTCTTCTGGATCCCAGTTCTGAAATATGTGGGGCTTAATTTTGAACACTTTTCTGGAGTTACTAGCTACAATGAATTTTTGCAGTAAAGAAGTGCAGCTATGAAGAAGTCCCAGTAGCATCAGTGTTTCATGTTGGCCTTCAACCATAACTCAAGGGTTAGAAATCTTTGTGACTTAAGATACTTGTTTGGAAAAATGACTAATTTGAGGTATTTGTCACACAGACTAAAATTCAGATCCTGAAACCTGCCTGAGAACACTAGAGAGTCCATGGAGAGATATATAGCATTGCCAATATTCAAATATGTAAAATCATTCTACTGAACAGGCATCAGACACATCTGTGTCTGTACAGCAAGGCCAATGTTTACTCAAGACGCTGACATGAGGTCATGTTTGAAAATAAGCAGCTGTGAAATTTGATATTAACACCTACTTAGCTGCTCTTAGTATTAGGCAGTAGACCCATGTTCCCATAAACATACCTTCAGTATGATTATAACTTATTTGCAACTCAGAAGAACTAGGGAAGCAAAGTAACTACTGTTGTTGAAGCACTCAGGTAGTCTAATGATAAAAAATTGCAACACCTGAAAAGAAAAAAAGAAACTGGTATTGGTGTTCTAGCTTATGTGGGACAAAGAGAAAAAAGGAGAAAGAAAGGATCGTGAAGACACATAGAAAGTTATATTTTTGATTACCTGAAGTAAAATTACATGAAGTAAAATTCTGCAGTTAACTGTGTTACAACATCTAATACAAATTTAAGTGACTATGACTTCTTTTTCTGGGTATTAACAGAATAATTCTGTATTTCAAGGAACAGAAAATAATAGAAGAAAATTATGTGATTCCTGTGTTGGTGATGAAAAATACACATTTGAGATTATTCCGTTAATCTTAAATAGATGCTTCAAACTTCTCAAAACACTTAAAAAGTGCTTTCCTCAAATACAAAGAAGAAAATGCAATGCCCCGAATCTATGAACATTTACTACAGAAGTTAAATTTCAATTTAGACATCATAATATCATTGCATTTTCTTACTCCTTTCATCTACATAAATGCAAATATACAGTAAGATACTATCCTGTATCAAAAATTTTGCCTGTGTTTTTGAATTTCTATTTCTGCAGGTGGAAGAACAATTTTCACAGATTGTGTCAGGAGCTGTGATTTAGATTAGATGCACCCAGAAACAGGAACAGCAGAACATGTATAAGCAACTTGGGTATCAATACATGAAATATGTACCAGTTCATTTCTTTAGAAATTAGACATTCTACTGTATTTCAACAGGTTACAATAACTAAGAAGTTATATGGCCTTAAGTACTGCTGATTTTGATTGATTGATCTCACCCCAGGAAAACCTAGGGAGAACACAAGGCTAATGTCTGTTATGAATATCCAGCTAACTTGTACAAAACTTGGCAGACCTATACGTGGTGCATTTGCCCTACAAGAGTATTTTAGTACTGTATTTAAGAAAGAACAAGTGCTTATAACCCACTACCCTCTTTAATGTCATGATCCATGACAGTTTTGGTTGGGTTTTTTAATGATTATAGCTGTCTACTTGACTACCTTTAAACTAATTTTCTGCTTAATTAGCTCTCATCCTCATTTTCTGGCAGACAATTCCAAACCCTTGAGTGAGTGTCTTCTGATCTGAAAACCTGTTAATATTTAATGTTTCTCATCTTAATATCTTACTTTTCAAATGTTCATCTAATGTATAGAAGAATTATTTGAAGGATTAACGGTTATTTTGATTTAACTCAACAGTTATATATTGTTAATATGCTGCCTTCTTAGGTGGTGAAAGAAAAAGACCTAGTTCTATAAACCTTTGAACTCATTCATTTGCCATTTGCTTTGAAACAGGTGTGATGTCTTTAGAATTAAATATATTTCTGCAGCAGCTAGTGTATTTGCATTTTTTTTCTGCAATAATATTGTGTAAGGTCAGACTCACACAGATTTCTCTACATTCTTTTAATAAAAAAAAAAAAAGGAAAAAACTAAAAGCAAGAGAAAGGAATATAAGACATCAATATGAATATATTCTGTCAAAGAATCCCCTGAGTCATCCACTGAATCCACATTGCCAAGGATTTTCTGGTAGGGAACACTTTAATCTTATAGCGAATTGTTTTCTCACACCCCTGGCAAAAACTGGATATCCAGAGATGTGATACTGCCAGACACTAACAGAAAATCATCCCTGAGAATGCATTCCTCTGACCTGCTCTGCTCACTCTGCCTGTATTTCTAGCTGTTTGTATTCCTGAAGATTAATTTTGAAGAAACACAGGACTTCCCCAAGGAAAGTGACCCCATTAATCAATCACTACTACTTCCTCGTCTCCAGTTCTGGTCTCAGAAACTGAGATTACATTGACCAAAAAGTTCACTGATCAGTCCGGTCACCACCAGGCAGTGACCTTCATGGCACCATGGGGAGATGGCAAGGCATCTCATGTGCTGATGCTTCAGAGGAACGTGAGGCAGCAAGTCTGTGCTTTGCTCATTGCTAAGAGAAGGTTTTACATTCCACTCTATTTGTCATGCTGGCACCTGAATCCCCGGTTTTCCTAAGTGTCCTTCAAATTCAGTTTTGGAATTCCCTAAGGCTACATTGACATCTGGAAACAAAACAGTGGCAGAGGATGTCCATGGGTGCTGGAACTGCACTGTCAACCATATCCACTCACTACAAAAATACTTCACAGGGTTTGGTGCTAGACAAGCTAGTTTCCCAAAAGATTTAAAGACATTATTTATGAATGGCCAGGCACCATTCACAGCAGGCAGTTTATGAGCAGCTACGCTTGTTTCAGACGCTAAGAAAATGTAATAGTAGAGACATGTACTTCTCTATGCTGATCAGCTATGCCACCTGACCAATGAATGGTCCCAGGACCGTTTAATTAAGTCATATAATGTGGACTATTTGGCCAAAAAATAATAACCATAATCATAACAATAACAATAATAATAATGAATCCGTTTGAAGCAATAGCAACATTTGTAAATTAGTATTCTTGATTATGATAGGAATCCTAGCCATGTCAGTATTTGGAAGACTGATATTTCTGATTTTTCCGCCCTTTATTACTGTCTCTCTTCTTCACAGATTTAGAATTTGTTTTGGTTTCATAAAATGACCCATCTATTTCTAAAAGATAGTTTCTAAATGTGCACATTTTTTTTGTAGTTTAACAAAAATGAACTATTGTCTTTGAATCAATATGGTCTTTAAGACCTAATAATCTAAGGGGAAAATTATGCAACATTTCAAGCAAGTAAATATGCTGAAATATAGCACCGGTTCTTGAGCAAGTGTCCTAGTAATAATATAATAAAGTCAGAATCATTTTCATTATCCATCAGCAAGTAAATAAATTATACCCATGCTCTAAAGCTGAATGTGTTTGATGTGAAATGCGGAAAAGCTATATTAGAGCTCTATTCTGAAACTATGGAAGATTTTGTATATAAGATGCTGGAACACCGCCAAAGAGATCCAGAAGTCCATATATTTCAGAAACAAGAATATGTTTTCTTTTTTTCCCCAGGAAAAGCCAGGACACAGGTCCGGAAGTACCGCTAGGACCACATGTTTCAGCTACTGGGGGATCATTCACATGGAGAGACTTGAGGAAGGAAAGAGAACCACTCCGCTGGTGTGCTCATGGGGCAGCTGTGGCAACAAAAATAATCCGAAGGGCAGCCCTATAGAAGTAGTTTGATTATAGTTTCTAAAACTCCGGTTACTCATGCCCACAGAACAGGTTAAAACAAGGGCCGGACCTGAGAGCAGTCCTTTTCCCAGTCCCATCCTCTTCATCTATCTGCCCCTCCCACCCCACATCCTAACCAGCCTTAATTTTAAAAGAAATTAAAAGATTGAAGGGAAATTGAATTACATTATATCACGACGTTTTGTTGTTACGTTATTTTCTTAGCATAAGGCCCAATCCTCTACTGAAAATTTCTGAAAACTCTGAATCCTTGAAAATCATTGAAAGATTTGTGAGCTCATTGTTACAGTAACTTCTTTTTGTGAGATGAACTTTGATGATTCAGATTGCTTTTTTTCCTGCATGACTTCAGCTGATATTGCTGTGTCACAAAATGGTTCCCTGAATATATATGGGCAGATTCATCTCTGTGAATTTGAGTCAGCTAATTCTACTTGGGTTAAAGAATTCTGAATAATGATTAACCTTGGGAAAAAAGGAATATATGAATATTTAAACTTCAGTTCTTCCCTTTCCCCTTTTCAGTCTGATTATTGTTTTCCTGCTGTTGCTGCTTTAATTGGATTTTCAGTAAACTCTATTTCTCTTTATTGGTGTCAGCTTTAAAAAACTGAGTATATTACCCAGGTGACAGACCAGGTGACAGGTTTCCACCACAGGTGCGTAAAAGTTGATATCATTCTCTCTGTGTTTTGTATACTCTTTGCCACATTTAAGAGTTCTTTGCACAGAAACTGAGCAACATGAGCCTGTTACTGAAAAAGCAGCTGACAGAAGTAGTAAGAGTTGTTGTATATTGGCTACAGCTGTAGCTAAGAAGACATTTTTAAACTAAACTGCATTTTGAAGAAATCCAGCAAATAATTTAACACCACCAAAATTTTTTATCCAGGTTCATAGGAAACAAAAGTTCTGGACATGGAATTGACAGAAAAAGACAGACTGCTACTTTATTAACTTTAAGCATACTTAAATATGATACAGAATACTTTCTCCCCAACCTAGCAGTTTTTCCTGTTCTTTATTGGCTTACAATAAAATTACAAATCCACAAATCTTTCTCTATTAATCTTATCAGCTTTACAATAGTGATCATACAATTTAACAAGTGGTTGAACATCAGTCTTTACCTGTGATTGAATGAAATTTATAATGACAGACAAACTTTAGATGTGCCTAAAATGTCCCAGATCCCCAGACAAGTTATTAGGTAGATTAGGCGCTCTTATTGATAAAAACAAATGTTTATTTTCTGGTCTAACTTCCTTCCTTTTGGAAATAAGAAGCTTTTGTCTGCTGGGTAAAATAAGCTGCATACAGTCCTCTCCCTAGGTAGGTACATAATGGTAAGTCATCTCTTCTTCCCGACCAGGACAAGGTGAACAGGCTGAGCTCAATACTTGTTACTGGAATATTGTTTCTTGAAACAGGGTTGGATGATCCCTTCTTGAAAAAGTATCCAAGTAGGTACTCCAAAATATAAAAAATCACCTAGACATATATCATATATGGCATACTCAGTAGAGTGAAAAGGCCTGAAATTAAATAACCGAGCATTTGTCATATACAGTTGTAAACAAACATTTTGAAAGATTTGGCTTACCACCTGGAAATTTGCTGACAGCATACACTCATGAATGATGGCTTTGTCAGATTCCAGTTAACAGCTGTATCCCCTTTTCACAACCCTATGTCCAGAAAATCAACTGAGTCAACATAACACCAGACATTCCAACATTTCATAAGACTAGTCAGAGGCATAAATAGAGAGCAAAGAAATTCAGTGGTGTATCTCAGTGGGGCTGAAATCATGAAGCATAAACTGATTTTTCTTCTCCTCTTTTCTTTTGTTTGTATTCTCTTGATATACAATTCTATTATTTTTTTTCACCACTAGGATATAATGGACATATATTGCCTATTAAGTATACTTGAGGTCACACAAAAATACCCAAACCCTAACTATATTGCATCACGAAAGTGTTTATAAAAGCTCAGAATAGATTTAGTTCCTGCTGATACAAACAGTACAGGGATTACTCTAGCAGTATGGTATAAACCTACTGTTTTAGGCACTTCTTATTTTGCTGGCATCTAACTTAAATAATGTCAAAACATGAGGATTTCTATCCTCCCTTTAGTCCTTGAATACTGTTGATGGAATTGAGGATTAAACAGAATTAATGTTTCCTTGTGTATGGTTTCTTTTTCTATAAAGAATACTGTTTATGTTCTGTCATTTTTATGACAAGTTTTTATGGCATAATACAAAGGATAACATAAAATTTAGTGCCAACCTGCAGACTAAAGATCAGGGATGGTAATCAAAGGACAATACAAATAACCTATAGGTGACTGGGGATGAATGTCAGTTCAAAGCCGGCCTGCCACCTTGGTGAAAAATTTCTAGGTAGCTCTTTGTGGGAATGATAATCTAAACAGAATTTGTTAAAGAACTGGCTTGTGCAGGATCTGCAAATGAAATGGAAAAAAAAAAAAATAGAGGTATGGAGTTGATGCAGTCTCAGTCATGCTGCTCCTCCAGGTAGGAAACTCATATTAAGAGCTAATCCTACATCAGAGACCAGTATTTAAGTACCATTTCACAGGATTTGCTGTCTAGGATATTCAGGGTTGGAAAACATGGTATTCTGATACTTTAAATAGAGGAAAAAAAGTATGATTAAGTTTTTTCACCTGTGGCTAATATAGCCTTATTTCTGAGAATATCATATCAGTATTCTGTGACATAAGAAAATATGCCATGATCTGACAGATTATTTAATCATACAAAACTAGGAAATTCCTGATCATTATTTAAAACAGAAAACAAATAATAACAAAAAGTATTATCAGTACCTTTTCTTATTTTCATCACGTATAAAATAGCACTTTGTGTGCTCTAAAAGCTATAAGACATCCCCCTAAATACAGACTTAAACTTCAGAAAGTCATTAATTGACAACTTTTTTATGAAGTTAAAATTAAATTTTAAAAT
Organism: Phalacrocorax carbo; assembly: GCF_963921805.1. Taxonomy (NCBI): domain Eukaryota; kingdom Metazoa; phylum Chordata; class Aves; order Suliformes; family Phalacrocoracidae; genus Phalacrocorax; species Phalacrocorax carbo. Next base: position 59,561,154 of record NC_087548.1, read on the forward strand.
AAGGTAGCTTTGAAATTAAGTTTCTTGTGCTTACTATACATATATTAATATATATCTGGCCACCAGTATTTGTAGAGTAGAAAGGTGTAAAGACTTCTGTGTTATTCTAAATTTCAGATAACAATGGGCAGAAATTTTTTTTGTTCTATGAGAAGCTTAAAGATTTCTGGAATTTCCAGAAAAATGCCATTTTTATTGTAAAACTTTCTATTGCACTCCTATGTGTTCCCTACAGTTCCTTTTTCGGGTTGCTTGTTTGGTTTTTTTTTTTTTAACTTAATTATTATAATTTTCTGTTTAATTATGATTAAAAATATAAATTTTAAAATAGGAGACAGCTCTCTTTTGTTTCTGTTTTTTTTTTTTTGTTTGAGTTCCTGTTTTGAAAATACTTAAATGGAATGTATTGAACATTTAAAACTTTATACAAAATATTTTCAAATTGGGAATTTATTGAACATTTTTTAACATGCAAGAAAAAAGTACTTAAATATTTTAATCAGTTTTAAATACATTTAAAATATTAATAATATTTTGCACTATTTTACTCATCTGAAAATGTGTCCATCAATGACAATCAAATACAATTCAGCAAAGAACCACCATCTTTCAAAATATCTGTAAGGTAAACATAAAGGTCAATGGGATTAACGTTATGGACTATCATTATGAAAAATGGCAGCTTGAGAAAGTTGTATTTTTTTGATTCTTCTCAATTGGACTGCAGTCTCCAGCTGCCTTCTATCTATGTGCTCTCAGCTTCCTGACAAAATTTTCCTTTGAGTGCAGCTTCACTTCATTGTCATTGTGACATTTAAAAGGCAATGGCCATTTTAAAAATGGCATTTTAACAAAGGCCAAATCCGACCTCACGTTGTGAACAATAGCCATTCCAAGAAAAGCCAGTTTTTCACTCAGTGCCTCTGGTAGAGAAAATTTGAAACATTAATCTCTACCAACAAACACAAGAATTAAAAAGAGTGCAAAAGAATAGTGATTTGTTTTAGAAAATTGTATGTTGCAACTTATCTGATTCCTGAAAGGAAGAGAAGGGAAAATATGATGTGTCTGCATGGGAATGTAGGAAGGAAGGAAGGCACACAGAGTGTATATCTTTATGTGTTCACACAATTAATTTTAGTAGACAATCAGGGGATTACAATTCAGCAATGACACAGAAAGAAGAAAATTGAAAGAATCCAGAAGCACTGCAGTGTAGTCTAACTTGCGGACCCAAAATGCTCTTAACAATATGTGTTTACTACATAGTGTAGTTACACACAAAAGTAAAAAGTGCTTAAAAGATGCCACTCATATTCCATATTTTAATAGCATTGGCTTCTTCTGAATAGCATTGAAAGTGTTGGCTTCCTTAAATGAGAATTTCTGTCTTTCATAGTTTGTTTCTATGCTAACTTAGTCACAACAGTCCTATAGCTGAAATCCATCCTAAATTATCTTGCATACATACTTTTTCCTCCACTTTAGGGCACAGTTTGCCTGTAAGCTCTTGTTGGTATAAAAATTTTGATATGCAGAGATACTTCATCAGTTCCAGCAGAATTTCAGCTTCTTAATTACTTCGATACCAAAGCACTGTATTTAATATTTCAGATTGCATGCCCTAATTTTCAGCTTTTAAAATAAATTTATAAGAAAGTAAATGGACATTTTCAGTTTCTTTATTAATTTTATATTTAAATAAATGGAGTAAAAGATACAATAAAAATAGTAATTTACATTAGAAAGCCTGTTTTGGGTGGGTTTATTGAAGAATAGATAGAGTGTATGTAGAAAATGGCAGGGTAAGCCCTAATGTATGAAGAAGGTGCATTTTTACAGATAGGGAAAAACATCAGAGTATGGCAGGAGGCCCCACTGGAGGAACACAGTTCCCTTTCACTCAGTTTTCGCCTAATGTCGCTGCCTCTTTAAACATCAACAGTGTATTAATCACAGGAAAGAGTACAGGTTGCAGATCAGGTCTGCTGGCTCCTCTCTGGTGAATTCACATAAAGGATGTTCCTCTCATCCAAGTAATTCAGAAGGTGACAAATATTACAATGCTGAATTTATGTGAATGCTTGCTCCCTGTTTATTAACTCATCAATCTTGTGAGAAATAAAAGGACCAAACAGTGAGGCAAGTGGGCTTTTCTTATCCTGTCAGCTCAATGGTGTCTAAAAGTAATCAATATCTATAATTACTAAATCCTTCCAGGATATTTTAACCCTTCTTTAGTAGTCCACTTATACATCTGACAGGTTCATCAAATCCAAAACTAATTAGAAAGAATGAAGTTTTAATTACTGCACTGAAGCCTTTCATTTATTTCTCAGTCTTACTAAAATTGGTTCTGTCATAATGGCAGACTGAGTGGTTTTTTCTAGTTTAATTTGATTAATTCATAGAGCTCTCTCTGTAGAAAAGCATGAGTAGAACAGATAACCATAAAGTATGCAGAGTTGCCCTGAGAATGAATAGATCTTTTTTACCATGCAAGTTTATTTTTTTATTTTGGTTTTGATTTACATACATTTATCTCTATCTCTCTCTGTGTGTGCATGTTCACACTTCTTTAAGAATAAATAGAAACTTTTATGAGCAACAAAGATATTTTTAAATCTTCACATCTCAATACGAGTAAAATTTCTGAGAATATTCAAAATTCTCAAAAAAAAACCCCAAACAAAACCAACCCAGAAAAATAAGAAGTATCTTCCTTAAATTTGGAGAGAAAATTAAATTAACATTGGCATTATACCCTGAAAATTAAGATGTAAAAAGAACAAATGTTTATTAATTCCCATTCTACATAATTTCTAAAAACATATTGTACTTAGAAGCAGCTGCCTTGAAAAAGATTATATACATTATTTGCCTTGTTCATTTACAGTATCTGATCAGTCTTTTTTAATTTCTAAACTGTAGGAAAGAGGAATCCAAGTTCATTTTAAAAACCACACTTTGCAGTCAGTAACGGCTAGGTCAACAAATTCAATGTTTCACACCTGGATTTTAGCCTGAATAATTTCCAGTAAAGAGTATATAAAAATAAATTCTTGCAGATGGTATATAAGGGAGACTATAATTTAGAATTATGTATTTCCTTTCCATTTAAAGTTACAAACATTGTAGGTAGCTTTCCACAGACACATGTAAAGAATAAATTTGATAACTGGCCTCCAGAGCAAAAAGAAACTGCTGATTTCTAAAAATAGTGTTCAGTTGCATGCCTTTTTCATGCTATTCTTATTTTCTGAGGTTTCTTTGCTTATCAGGTTTTGAGTCAACATTTTGCTCAACACAGACACTTTAAATTAGGAGTCAACATTAATGTGGTTTTTGAGTCAGAAAATATATAATTTGTCAAATAAATATGACTATTTCTATAAATAGAATAATATGCTTGATAAAAGCTTTTCAGACAATTGTATTTATATGCCTTGCAATTTTTTAGAAGCAGAAAGAAACAAAGTCTATTTGTAAGTATAATAATTATACTTTATAACTTAAAATCTATGTGTCAAGGGATGGTCAAACCAACAGATGGGGAGACTTCTGACAATGTTGCCATAGCATAATCAACTTATTAATCACTGTAGAAGTTATGAACAGAGTTTTTGATATGTACACCCCTGTCAACTAGAAAGAGTAACTGCTGGTTAAAAATCTACTGCCAAAGGGCAGAGACTTTATGTTATTGTTAGAAAGACGAGGAATTTATTCAAATTCTAAGACCATGACTATGGCTTGATACCAAAATGTCATTCACACAGGCTGCCATCCAAAAATTATACATTGCAGATGTCAAACTGACCCACTGAGATGGAAGATTTGTTGCAGTTTTTATCCAGAGTCTTGTTGTGAGTGGAATTACTCATTTTATATTGAACAATCTTTTCAGTGGCAGTCCTGAATATGGTTCAATATGGTTGAAGGCTGGTATTAAGATGCTTGTTTTCATATCTGTCCTGGTTTTGGCTGAAGTTAATTTCCCTCCTAGTAGCTGGTACAGTGCTGTGTGTTGGATTTAGCATGAGAATAATGTGATAACACACTTATGTTTTCATTGTTGCTAAGAAGTGCTTATACTAAGTCAAGGACTTTTCAGCTTCCCATGCTCTGCCAGCAAGGAGGTGCGTAATAAGCTGGGAGGGAGTACAGCCAGGGCAGCTGGCCCAAGCTGGCCAAAGGGATATTCCATACCATATGATGTTGTACTCAGTATATAAACTGAGAGGAGTAGGTCAGGGAGCAGCGACCGCTGCTTGGGGACTGGCTGGGTGTCAGTCAGTAGATGTTGAGCTGTTGCATCATTTGGTTTTCCTGGCTTCTGTTTCTCTCTCTTTTTTGTTGCTTTTCTTTTTCATTACAAATTTATTTTATTTTATTGTTTTTTTATTTTATTTTATTTTAATCATTAAACTATTCTTATTTCAACCCACAAGTTCTCTTAGTTTTGCCCTTCCAATTCTCTCCCCCATTCCACGATGGGGGAAGAGTGAGAGAGCAGCTGTGTGGAGCTTGGTTGACAACTGGGGTTAAACTACAACAATATCTCTATACATAATTTTAATGCTCCTACGGTCCTATGAATAGAAGAGCAATGATTATGTATGTCTTAATATGACCTTCCCACATTTGACAAATGCTCCTCTGTTTCCCTGCTGTTTGAAATACTATTTATTTCAAGAGCTATCTATATTAATAACATTGTTGTGATTTTTTTAGGTAACACATGTAAGACATTTTCTTTTTTTCATTTTATATTGGAAAATTAATCTCTTATTGTGATATTGCATCCACTAATCTGTACAGAGTGTGACTCTCAGTTGTATTATGGTACATGTATTTTACTTTCAAATGTATAAGATTGACAGCAGAAGAATACTGATCAAATTCTATTATAGATTCCTTACTGGTCTAAAATGTTTTTCATTATATAATTCACTAGTCTAATTTAGGAATCACTTAAAAATAAATGTGCTGAGAGCTGAAGAACAAAGTATTCAGAGTTGGACTGAGCTGTGGTTTTAAGGTGGTTTTTTTGGATTTTTTTTCTTTTATAAAAGTTAAGCGAGTTGTCTTGATTTCACAAACAACAACTTTTTTATAATTTCCAAATGTTATGATCAAACAGGGAAATAGGAAGTAGGTCAGATAAGAGATACCACATTGTTTAAGTCTTAATCACAAATATACCTATTTCAAATATAAGGTTGCCCTCCCCTGACTTAACTTTACTTTGTGAAGCACAGACATATCCATGTTAATAACATATTAAAACATGCACTGCTTCAAGAAGAGACCCACTATAGGTCAGAAGTGAAGAATGCTCCTTAAAATAACTATCAGGGCAAAGGGGTGTATACACATCAAATGGGTAATACTTGCCTTCATGGACTTCTTGCAGCATTAGGCAGAAATTCCATGAGCTGCTTTACTTCAGGAGCCTTCATGGGTTCAAAGGGCTTAACCGGCACATGGAAATATAATTTACTGTTTCCTGAATGAAAATATATTAAAAAACCAATACAGGCAGAAAATCATAGAGAAAATAGCATGGAATAAGATTGTTCCTTGATTTCTCAATCAAGTTTCTTCCATTTTGCCCAGAAATTTGACATTTGCAAACCGTCCTTGTATATTTCTATTTTTTGTGTGTACACAGTGATGTAGAACTAATGCTTTTAGCCCTGGCCAGTACTAAACAATGTCAGCAAAAATGTTTATATTTTTTCAGTGTTTAAGTAAAAATTTTAGGATTGAGATCAATTTCTGAATGAGCTTTAAATGAGGTATTCTGTCTGATTTTGTTTCAGACGCATACAGGTTATATAACCTGAAAATTTTCATTGCTCAAGGACAAGTGTGGTTGTTTTATTTTTAGTAAAATGAGAAAGCTGTGAAAAATTCATCCACTGTGTATGTAGTATACACAATGATGTAGCTGCTGCCAGTTTGGAAAATTGCTACAAATGCCAGTACATGCATACAAGCCATTTCCCATGGTTATAGTACTATCTCTGAAGATAGACCAACTCAGCAGCATGCATGAGGACTTAATAACACATGGAATGAATCTTTACTTTAAGTTCAGCCCCACAAACAGGAAGCTATTGCTTCAACACAAGGGGAATTTTTTTTCAGGCAGAAACCAGCTTATACATGTGTGCTTCTGCATATATGTATGTGTGTGATCACAAGGTATGTTGTAGAGGTATTGGAGTTTATCCTGAGACAGAGAAACACAGTCCAGGCTCAAAGTCAGGATGGAAGATCAGGGATTTTTAGGTTACTTATTTAAAATCTATCTGCATTAAATAAGAAGTTGAAAGCCGAAGGGTAAAACACTGCAGAGATCTGTATGTTTGTGAAATAATCTTTCTGATTTTGACTAACCTCAGTGTATTGCAATCTGTATACAGAGTTCATTCTGTAGCTCAACAGGACTGAAATTTATAGCTAGAGTTGCAGCAACTTAGATGTGAGGATTCAGAGAATGTCCTAGAACAAAAACCAAAACACCGAAGCAGTTTTCCGTTTATACTTCCATTACTTGCTTTACAAGGTTCTTTCATTTCTTTGGGTTGCACTTAAAGTTTATTTGATTACTTGTCAGGATTCCGTCCAGCATCTGTCCTTTATTTATCACAATACAGTCACTTTTTACAAAATTCTAGTTAAAATAAAAGAAATAAAATAAAATAGAAAATAAAATAAAATAATTAAATTAAATTAAATTAAATTAAATTTGTCATCACAATGTTACCCTCATGCTTTTTTTATTTTCAAGATAATAGTTATAAATCTTCAGAAATATCTGGTTTTTTCTAGGTTTTGTTTTTGTTATTGTTGTTCTAACTTAAAAGAGAGAGTTTATTACATGAGCAAAATCAAACTACTCAACGAAAGCACATTATCACATAATTAGCTACACGTTTTTGGCTACTTCTTAATACATTCAAAATTGTCATACAGCTTTACCTTCACAATATCTATTTTATTAGGCAGTAATAATTAGAGAACCTATACATGTGAATGATTCTGATCCTGAATGTAAAGCGGTAGGGAAAAGTGAAGAAGTTTTATGAATCTTTTATTGGAACCCAATCCTTTGAGCTTTCTGAAGTGAATCAATCTAAAAGATGTGGTAATGGAAACCTATACTTCAACATGGAAGTATAGAGCTGTACTGTGAGATCAATACCATGTCAGAGTCTCCAAGACACTCGTTTAAGGATTTCTTGCCCAGTAACATTAAGTTATTATTGGGCTGGACTTCTGACTGTGTTGACAAGTCATAGGTTAAAATGACAGACTCATCAACGCTGCAAAAGAACAATTGATAAAACAGACAAATCAGACCATCAGTTGAGAGTTTTGCTTTTTATTCTTTATTCATCTCAGGGCTATTACCTTTGTGAGAATAATAATGAACACTTGTTCAGGACTTAATGCTTTTATCATTTTGCCTTTGGGTGTGGTGAGTCCATTATTACAGGGAACACTTTGTTTCAGTGCAGTGCACTTACCTGGCTTTACATTTGAGCAAGAGCAATATAGTGCTGTGCCTTCAGGACAAGTTAGATCCACACATGCTAAAAATAAGAGACAAACTGAAATCAATGAGACAGTAAGTAGACTTTTATATAAACATAGTGAGAAATAAATGTATTCGCCCTAAAAATCTTGAGAGAGGGAACAATAAAAATCTGTGGTTTTAACAGTTTCAAGTCATAACATGTGAGAGAAAGAGCCATAAGGCTAGAGAAGGAGCTGAACCTTAAGGTTTTCTTCACAAGTCGTTATTTTCAGGGTATCTGCTTTAGCAAAACTACAGTGTTGGTTGAAAAACAAATAAAATAGCCCAAGACCAAAACAACATAGACCCAAATCTATGTCGAAAGTGCATATGTACTGCTATACTTTTACTTTTATTTCAAGAAGCATTGCCTTTAGAAGAGGTCATCTGTTAAGGTGACAGTAATAAAATTTTAAAATTCTTTTATGAATGCCTGTAGATATCTGTTTTAAATCCCTTTAATTATGTTATTTTGCTCCTTTGGTGTAATCTTTACCTATCCTGACTTGACAGAAACTAAAGTAGTTTAAATTCACTTTTTTATTTCCTTTGATAAGCAGAGTAAAACATCCAGCACTGTGCAGAAGAACACATAGTCTCCCTTCACTTTTGTCCCTCAAAGCTCAAAAGGACCAACTCACCAGCAAATTGCAAGAAAAAAAAAAATCCATTATATCCATGAATCCCCCAGCTTATTATTTGAGAAAGACATTAAATTTATTTAGGCTGTTTTGTCTGCTCTGAAATACCAGTGGATTCAGGCAGGTCTTAATTATTGAAAAGATGTGCTAGTACATAGAAGGAACACAGTCATATCCTGAACCCAGATAGTATTATTCAGTTTACAGTTTAGCAATATGTTAGAATCTTAAAAGAATGACCCATGTTACATAATTTAAACAAGTATATAAAACTGTGGAAAAATCACTTTGATTTATTTAAAAGAAACAAAAAACCATGGGATACACAGTTAATTGGAGATTGGCAGTTATTATTCAACCAGTGCAAATTATCTGAGCAAATAAAAAGTGTTGATGGAAAAATAATCTGATAAATTAAGAAAATTATGGAATAGTTTTCAGGATGTCTACTTTCTGAAGACAACCTGTTTGTGTGATTGCAGTCATACAGCGCAAAGCAAACCAGTTTCCTAACATATAGCTAAGGCTGTGAATGTAGATGGCTTGGAAATTAAGAGTTGTTCACATGATTTCCTTTAACATTACTTACTCAGTGAATTACACTGCTCTCATGTAATACAAAGGTTACAGTTGTGATGTTAATCCTAATGAGTTCCTAATTCAAACATTCTTTACCCCAAAGCGCTGGTGGCAATGCTCCGGTTGTGCAGATGCTTTGTGCACACTGAACAGAACACCTTTAAGCCATGCTGCATCAAACTGGAACTTTCATAGAGAATCATTAATTCTGCTGGGGCAAAAGGGTGATAAACAACAATGAAGGAAATACAGTGCTACCTCTCTGAAATCCATTTAAGCAGTAATCCTCCAAAAATAGAGCATACAGTCTGATTTATTAGCTATCAAAGCACCAAACTATTTATTAACTGTGGAAAATACAATTTCAGGGAGATTAATTCTAATGTAAAGTATGTTTTGTGTTCTTATTTTGTTATGATCATCATCATATGTGCATATTCTCGACACATACAGATCTCAGCTGAAAGACAGGGATATTGATGCCAGCTAAACCACAACACAAATATTGGAGGAACTTCTGACTAACTTCTTCTTACCTCACTCTTGGAAAAGCTTGAAATGTATAGTTAACTGATATAGCTCTGTGTGTTTTGGGACCACACAATTTTCCTGCTAGCCTTTACCAGCACATTTTTTTAGCATGACTCACAACCACTTTGTTCTCTCTGACCTCCTTGCTGCAGAGCAGTCAGCACCACCAGTAAGATATTGCTTTGAAGTGGAATTCTTTTATTTTATCTTTGCTTCTATGATGTTTCCTGACGTGTTTTTAAGTTACATTCCCATTTTATTTTCTACCTATCTGTTGTCTTTCCTTAGTCAATCTTGTCTTATTCTTACTAAGTGATGCCAGTTGCAGCTCCAGTCTTTCTCCACCAGAGATTACAAACAGCATACTTGCATCCTGCCTGCTCTTGCCATTTTCAGGAATATATGTCATAATTATGGGTCAACCAACCTTTATTCGAAGGAAAGAGCACTGAGAATAAAACAGTTAAAATAAAATAAAGATAAAACAATAAATTAATCTCAAGGATTATTTGAGAGGCAAAATATTTAAAAAAGTTAATTTTAAAACTTTTAAAGTAGGAAAAATTGTATAAGTAAAAACAAAGATATGCTGTTCAGTAATTAATCAAAATTGCTGGTACAATTATAATAGCAAAACATAATTTCCAAAGCCTTTGCTCACTAAGGAAAAGAAAAGATAATGAGAATAGAATAAAAACATTGAACATCCTTCAAAAATTTTCCTACATTTAGAACTCTTAGAGTATATATATGGTACACCTAGCATATATGGAAAGCATTATGGCTGGAATCCTCAGGAATCTAGAGCTACCTGACTGAGCTTAGATGAAAAACAAACAAACCAACCTAAGAATCATTGGATGCCACAAATTAAAATCACTGAAACTTTAGTATCTTTAAAGCATACATACTGTTCAGATTCTCTGTGCTAGAAAAGGAGTATATTGCAAAGTTCAGAGTGATGGTATAAAGGTAACATACTACACCAGATGTTAAACAGAACACTGATTCTGCTCCAGTTCATAAAACCTGCCTGTGCCTTTCAAAAAACTTCTCAGTCGTTCAGATATACATGATGAGACTAAATTTTGTTACAGTTATTCAGAGAATCTTTGTGAACTTTCCTGTGGTGGGACATGGTAGTTCTGGGGTCCTTTAAGGTAGATACTAGTTGGAAAAGAAATCTGAAATCACCAAGACTTTCTTTTTTCCTTTTTCTTGGTGGAGATGATCTGTAAATACTCCTATTATTTGAATATCATCATCTACAGAGCAATCTTGATCCTGTGACTGATTTTTTGGAGAACAGATTGAATTGCTTGTCATACTTCTTTTTGATTAGTGTAAGGAAACTGATGTACCTTTAACTTTTTGACACTGGGAAGGGGAATGTCAGAACAGCATCAGCTATTGAACCAGAATGATGCTGGTCAAATTTGAAATTCTTCTTTGTGTCCTGCAAAGATTATGAAATGCTACTTAACCTCTCAAGTTGGCATACTATTGAGGTCAAAGTGGAATTTTAATGTCCGGTGATTCCCACTGGGCATTAAAACAATCTTCTACTTCCTCTGTCTACAGCAGATTTGTGGTGTTTACCTAATATTAAACCAAGAACAAAAGAGAAAAGTAATTTGGTTCCTGAAGGAAAGCTTCAAAGCTCTGTACAAATTTCAGTAATTTTGAGAGGAAATTAAGATTGTCTGCAGATGAGGATAGTACTGAAGCTTCAACATGGCCATGCACCAAACCATCAAACGACGCACAGCTGGTTTTTTGCTGCCTAAGCCAGGCTGGACAGGTTTGGAGAGGGCACCATTTTTCTTTCTCCAAGAAAGATGGAAATGATCCACTTCTCAAAATTTTGCTGTATGATCTGCAACAGTGACATACCTTTCAGGAGCTGGCAATGACTGATGGTGGACCAACAAGACTTCCAGGCAGTGGGGGAAGTACCATGACCTACGAGGTATGAAACCTGCAGAATAGCAGTGTAATTAAGCAAAATATTTACAGCTGTTTACTTTTTCTTTATGCCTTGAAGGAACAGAACTACTTACTATTTTAACCCTAATTTTGAATTGTTTTGCAGAACTTAAAAAAGCATGGTCTGCAATGGACATTTTGTATTTATTAATCTTAAACATCTGTATCATCAGTTACATTTCTAGCTTATGGTGGGGTTTTCCTTTGTGTCTAGAGTTTTTCTTATTTTCTTTTCTGATCTTAACTTTCATTTAGCTTGCCAACAAAACCTCTGTTGAAGTGGTCTGCTGTAGGTGAGGTTCTTCTAAAAATATAAGTAAGAAGTTAAAAAACCTCAATAATATACTACATAGGAAGGAGAAGGAAGAATTAAAAATAGCTGAAGTAGTGTGAGTACGCTGGGTGAATGTAATACGTGACTGATTCACTGAGTATTTCAGTGATTAATTCAGTACAATGAGACCAAAAAGTTTAGTATATGCTAGTGTAGTTATCCAAAAGCTTTATTTTGTGGTATACAGAGATGTGATCTGTTTTGTCAATTCAGCTGTCATTGTGTTAGTAACATAAAATTAATACCCCATATGCCCAGGCAGCATACAAAAAGCAGTAACAGCAAAATTATAGCTCTACTTTTCTTTATTCCTTATTTCACATCAAGTATATTAAAAATAATTTCTGGTAAAGTTTGTGTGTCTTCTAGGTAGACATGCAAAAAATCCTAAAACTTTTTCTTTTTTCTTTTTTTCATTTTTTCTTTTTCCCTTTTTCCTTTTCCTTTTTCCTTTTTCCTTTTCCTTTCCCTTTTACCTTTCTCTTCCCTTCCCTTCTCCTTCCCCTTTCTCACTTCCCTTTCCTGCTTCACTTTCCCTTTCCCTTTTCCCTTTCCCTCCTCCCTTTCCCTCTTCCCTTTCCCTTTCCCCCTTCCCTTTCCCTTTCCCCTTCCTTTCACCTCACCTCATATATGTAAACAATACCTTAATACACTAGTATGTTTTGGTAGCTCAGAGCTGTACAGTAATTTAAAAGCTATCTAAATATTTGGATCAGATGTAGGCAATTTATTAATGAATAAATAATTTTTCCCCAGAGAACTAAAAACTCATTTCTTGAAGTAAATATACCCTCATACAAGTTAAATTTATTTTCTAAAAATTAATGTATTTCTTTTCACCTAGAAATGAATCCTGTTTGCCAGCCAAGCTATATGACAACCAGTCACAGAATCCTTACAAATATCCCAGACATCTATAATTCATGACAATTGAAGCAACAGTACTCGGGAACAGTACTTTCCATTTTAAATAATGGCTAATTTTAGTTGTATAGTACTCTTTTCAGTAACAACATCTAATTAAGGCATTTGTTAAAGTTGTGTAATGTTAAACTAACAGGGAGAGCCTAATGGAGTTCTATTGGAATTTTTCCATTAAATTAACATTATGGACTTTTAATGGATGTCTTAATTAGATGCTGTTATTAACAGGAATGATGCACAAATAAAAATCAGGCCCTATGTGTGCAGAATGCCTCATTAGATTTCACTGTGGGACGTAGATAAAAATGCCTCAGTCTACCTAACCCACATCAGAAAAAATTCTTTACTAAGCAAGCACATGCAGGCATTCACAAGATAAAACAACATGGTTTTTGAGGCTTTTATTTTATACTGAACTCACAATATAGGTTCAAATTTTGCTCTTATTTACATTGGTGCAACCTCATTAAATTTAACAAAGTCATTCCATAAATGAAAATACTCATTTTTAGCCATTTGAGATGTGAAATGTTAAGAAACACAGCAAGGTATTTTTTCACAATTCTGCCCTTATCTTTTCATTCCCTTCCTGAAATTACATCCAGCAGTATGGATAGGATGGAGATGAATCTCAATCAATTCTGTATTAATATGTACATCGTGTTTTCCCTCTCTATCTTAACTGCATGTGCCACTACAGCTGAATACTCTGACTGTATGCACAGCAAGTAATTAAACATAGAATCACAGAATCACAGAGTTATAGAATGGTTTGACCTGGAAGGGACCAAAGTCCTTTGATGATACTCAGATATGGTGGTACCCATTTATATACCCATGAAGTGATAAGATCAAGTCTAATGCTCCCGATCATCTTTTGCTACATCAGGTTGCTCAAAGACCCATCCAATTTGACCTTGAAAACTACCAATGATGGGGCATCCACAACTTCTCTGGGCAACATGTTCCAGTGTCTCACCACCCTCATTGTGAAATATTTCTTCCTAAGTCTGATCTAAACCTACCCTAATTCAGTATAAAACCATTTCCCCTTGTCCTGTCACTGCAGGCTTTGGTAAAAAGTTTCTCTCCATTTTTCTTATAAGCTCCTTTTATATATTGAAAAGCAGCAGTAAGGTCTCCCCAGAGCCTTCTTTTCTCCAGGCTGAACAACTCCAACTTTCTCAGCCTCTCTCCATAGGAGAGGTGTTCCAGCCCTTTGATAATTTTCACAGCCCTCCTCTGGACCTGCTCTAACAGGTCCATGTCTTTCGTCGACTGGGGACCCCAGAGCTGGGCACAGTCCTCCAGATGGGACCTCACTACAGAGGAGTAGAGGGGGAGAACTACCACCCTCAACCTTCTGGCCATACTTCTTTTTATGCAGACTGGGATATAATCGCCTTTCTGGGCTGCAAGTGCACATTACCAAGTGCACACATTGCCAGCTTATGTCCAGTTTTTCAACAACTAGTGTCCCCAGGTCCTTCTACACAGGCTGATCTTAACCCATTCACCCCTCAGTCTGTCTTCGTACTGGGGATTGCTCCAGCCCAGGTGCAGGACCTTGCATTTGTCCTTGTTGAACTTCATGTGATTTGCACAGTCCCACTCCTCAAGCCTGTCCAGGACCCTCTGGATGGCATCCCTTCCCTCTAGCATATCAACTGCACCACTCAGCTTGGTGTCATCTGCAAACTTGCTGAGGGTGCACTCAATCCCACTGTCTGTGTCATTGATGAAGACACTATTTGTCCCAGTACAGACACATGAGAGACACCACTCATTTCTGGTTTCCTCTTGGACATTGAGCTGAGGACTGAAGTCCTTTGGACACAGCCATCCAGCCAATTCCTTATACATCTAACAGTCCATCCCTCAAACCCATAGTTCTCTGATTCAGCAGTAAGAATGTTGTAGGGGATGGTACCAAAGGCCTTCCAGAAATGCAGGTAGATGACATCCATGGCTTTTCTCTTTCTACTGATGGAGTCAATAATTAACCTACACTGACAGTGAAAGTAGCCCTTCTGAACAATTCTTGTGTAAAAGACTCATTTGTTCGATCACTCAAACATTTGCAGGGTCAAGTTTTAAGGATTTTTGGAAGTTCGATAACACTGGAAGTGCAGTGCTTGTGACATTTCAGAAGTGTCTGGCTCCTCAGCTCACACAGACACACAAATTCTGACACTTCTGTAGGAACATAGGCCACAAAGCTCAGGGATGTGGGGCATAGGAAGGTCATTTGACAGGGCATATCTGCAGAGTAGAGTTTCAAGAAAAGATTGAGACAAATCCAGACTATTGACCTTGAGACAGCAGATTTCAATCTGGTGAGGCAACAGTCACAACCTGAGTGGCTTCTTTGCACTTCTTCCTTTGTTTTGTCTTACACCTTCTAAACTAAAATACAAGCCAGCTTCTTTAAACCAAGTATTTCAGAATTTAGTGCTTATACTATCTGCAGTTAAACTGAACCATTTCTCAGCTTTCATAAATGTAACTTCTCACCAGTAGTGTGGTGAGTAAATGCTTTTTGGAAGAGAAAAGAAAAATAGAAGGGGAGACACTAAACTTATCTATAGTATCTTTTCATACTATTTTTATTACTACAATAAAATGGTAATTGCAAACAATAGTTTTACTATAAGGTACAGCATATAACAAAAATAGTCCAGGCTGGGTTTAGTGAAGTACAGAATAAGCTCATTCTCACATGATCAGCCCAAATAAAGTCAGTAGTTTCTCTGATTCTTTTCAGTGTCATGATCTCTGCAATGTAAAAACAGTATTGTGGAACACAGGCCCTTGTTTTATTCTGTACTTTTTTCCTTCTCCACAATTGCCCACATTATCATTTCTAAAAGATTTACTTTATCTAATCCCCTACTAGATTATGTAAAAAGGGCTCTAATAAAAAGACTCACTAACTGCTTTAAAAAAAAAAAGTCAGCTTCTGTTGTAACATATTTTTTACATTATATTTCAATTTTAATATAAATAAGAATGAATACAATGAAAATTTTGATGTTTCTCAAAATAGAACACTGTGGATTGTTGCTCTTTAAGTTGTTCCTGTTCTTTAAAATTGCTTTTGTTTTCAGGGCCTTCCACTGAGATCAAGATGGGATGTCAGCCAAAAGGAATTTAACTTAGTGTTTTCCATTAGGGAATAAGCCTGAGTTTTGATCTCTTTCATAATCACTTGAATATGTAAACCAATGATTTCCATCTTTAACGGTTTGGCAAGAAAGATTAGGCAGACTCATTTAAGGACTATTATCCTTTGAAGCATGCACAGTAATTCCAAATCATTAAATTTTCAAGCTGATTATGTTCTTCCAATGTAATATTTTATTTCTTCTTTTTATAATTAAACATTTTAAACATGATAAAGAATTGTAAAACAATATAAAAATGAAAAACTAAGAAGGTAACCTTTCTGTTTTTGAGGTTTCAACTAAGAATATTTCAGTTTGAGTAGATGCTACATTGATGGTAGTTGAGAACTGTTAAAATAATATAGCTCATTTTATATTTGCTATATTATTACCTGTACCACTAAGAAATCAATATGAATTATGTGATCATTCTGAGTATTCTTAATATTAATTGTAAAGCAGCTACAGTAAAGAGAAACTGGTTACCTTAAAAGCACAGTTTCAAAAGTATGCTAATAACCTTTCACAGGAATTAATTTCCAAAAACCAAAACTTTATGTTCAAAATAGATATTGGACTAGTTCTTGCAGTCATTGGATTCAATGGCAAAATTCCTACAGAGCCAAACTGAGCATATCCTGTATAAGTATAGTGCCTAGAATCCTCCTCTGCATTTTTTTTAAATAATTTTGCAAACAAACCCACGCTGAAAATATCGTTTGCTATTATTTTTTAAATGAAAATAATGCTTCTCGGTTGTGTTCTTGTTCTGACAGGGTTTTAGTAGTGGGACGGGGTTCAAGGGGTGGCTTCTGTGAGAAGACACCAGGAGCTGCCCCAATGTCAGACAGAGCCAGTTCCAGCCAGATCCAAGATGGTGTCAACACTGCCCAAAAGCTGAGCCTATCAGTGATACTGGTGGTGCCTCTCTGATAATATGTTTATGAAAGGGAAAAAACTGCTGCACAGCAGCTGTGAGTAAGGAGTGAAAAAAAATATGAGAAACACCCTGCAGGCATCAAGGTCAGAGGAGAGGGAGGGGGAAGAGGTGCTCCAGGTACCAGAGCAGAGTTTCCATGGAGAAGACCATGGTGAAGCAAGTTGTCCCTCTGCAGCCCATGGAGGACCATGTTGGAGCAGATATCCACACTGCAGCCCATGGAGGACCCCATACCAGAGCAGAAGGATATGCCTTAAAGGAAGCTGCAGCCCATATAGAGCCCATAGCAGAGCAGGCTCCTGGCAGGAGCTGCGGACTGTGAAGGAGAGCCCACACAGGAGCAGGTTTTCTGGCAGGAGCTGTGGCCCCCACGGGGCATCCATGCTGGAGCAGTTGGTTCCTGAAGAACTGTACCTCGTGGAAAGGAACCATACTGGAGCAACTCTTGAAGAACGGCAGCCTGTGGGAAGGACCCACACTAGAGCAGTTTGTGAAGGCCTGTATCCTGTGAGAGGGACCCCGTGCTGAAGCATGGGGTGTGAGGCACCTCACACCTTCCTCCTATTGAGTGTGAGGAGGAAGGAGCAGCAGCCATGAAGTGTTATGGGCTGACCACAACCCTCATTCCCCAGCCTCCTGCACCACTTGAGGGGGAGGAGGTAGAAGAGTCAGGAGTGAAGCTGAGCCTGGGAAGAAGGGTGTCGTGGTTTAGCCGGCAGCTCAGCCCCACACAGTCGCTCGCTCACTCCCCCACCAGTAGAAGGGGGAGAGAATCAGAAGGGTAACGCTCGTGGGGTGGGATAAGAAGAGTTTAATAATTAAAATTAAAGGAAACAACAACAGAAATGCAATGTAAAGGAGAACGAGAGGCGCAAAGCCCCAGGGGAGGGTGGAAGGGAGGGGAGAGGGGGAACGAACCGCCGAAACAAACCGCACGCGCCGCAGCCACTCGCCGCCCGCCGACCTGACACTGCGCCGCCTCCGCGCTGCCACTGCCCCCCCTCAATATCCTGGTCATGGTGTCACATGGCATGGAATGAACGTGCCGTTGGCCAGTTGGGGTCAGCCGCCCCCACCATGGCCCTGCCCCTCCCAGCCCCCCCCCGCCACGTGGCAGCGCGGGAAGCTGGAAAGGTAGCTGACCCCCACGGTGAGGAGAATTAACCCCTTCTCAGCCAAAACCAGCACAAAGGGACAGGTAGGGGGAAGGTGGTTTTATTTTTGTTTTTATTTCTCACTATTCTACTCTGTTGTTAATTGGCAATAAATTAAATTAACCTTCCCTAAACTGAATCAGTTTTGTCCATGACAGTAATTGGTGAGCGATCTCCCTGTCCTCATCTTGACCCACAAATTTTTCACTGTATTTTCTCCCAATCTTGCTGAGGCGGAGTAGTGAGAGAGCAGCTTGATGGATACCTGGCAGCTAGCCAAAGTTAAGTCCCCACACTAGTTCACACAACAAAAACAGTCTTCCCACACCCACCATGAATGACCCTCAAAAAGACTTGCTCATCTCCTACCACAATTAAGCACTGTATTAATCTAGACAATTAAGAACAATTTTAAGACACAGAAAAATTTTGTTTTTACTTAATATGGGATTTCATAATTCCTCTTCCAGCACACTGTGGGACTCTGCTTAACATGTCCACAAACTGCATTGTTACTATTGATTCCTGAGCTGCCAGAGTGCTCCTTCTCTACAACTGTTCTCCACTGTGGGTGAGGATTGCTTTTCTAGAACTCCTTATTTCCCATTGTCAATGAGACAAGGATTTAACATGCAGTGTACTCCCCATGCTTTGTCTGAAGAATTTCTGGGCTCCTATATATACTATATATCCTATAGAATGGGACTTACAATCATCCAACAAAAGAATAAACTCTTTTTTTAATCTTTGTGCAGCAAGTCAAATAAATACTAGAAGCCTACCTTTTATGCTTAAACCTAAGCACATGTAGTTTGTTAGGCATGAAGGATTATTTCTTGAGTAGTGCCCATCTCCTCCAAGCAAGAGCAATAGAAGAAAACTATTTTGGCAGCAGAGTCTGAATGATTAATATAACTATATTAATAAAGTATATATAAGTATACATGCATATGTATATACAAAAACCTCATAAACTGCACTGAAAACTTCTGTAATTTTAAGGCTATCTGTTTCTATTCATAGGGGTGCAGGATTACAGACTTTTCCATTTAGGTCCAGGTAAGTGGTAGCACTCACTGAAGCATGAGGAAATGAGGAAATGTAAAAAGCTGCACATCAGATGTTTGCAGAGCACAATAATACATAGTTTTACTGGTCCTGCATTACAAGCTTGAAAATCCCTGCACACTAACTCCTTGCACATGTGCTAGCTATCTACTATTGACAAAGCACTGTTGCAGCTAGAATCACCTGCCTGCTGCTCTGTCAGAGTTCTGTGTGCACACATCTGTTTGCCTGCAGCCTGCTTAGGAGCCCAAACTCTTCTCAGGAACCTCTTTCTGTTGCTTACATTTTCTGCAAGTTGTTGCAGCTACTTGAAGTGAAATTTCAAATCAGGAATGCAGTCAATAAAATGAATGGATTTTGCTGTATTTATCAGCCCAAACGCCACATAGGTAAGCTCTGACTGAGAAACATACCCAGCAAGCTTTTACACGTTAAAAGGAGGCTTTATTAGATTTCATGGTTGTTCCATGGAAATGTATAAAGTATCACATATTTTTTATCTAGACCTGGGTAGAAAACAGAAAGCCCTATAAAACTTACAGAAGATTCAAACACCTTTGCATGAACAGATCAGAAAGGTTTTAGAAGCTTTCATAGTTGATATCACAGAATTGTTAATACTCTAAAAGCAACATATTTGCTTCTTGGTTTTAGCTGAGAGGCTTGATTTTGTGAATATATAATCTCTAGTAGTTACCTTGCCCCATGAACATGACATAATTTGAGATTTTTTTTTTAGCTATTCCACTTAATAGGCGATTAAACAGATATTATCTTATTAAATTATTGTAATTCTGACAGAAAAAGAGAGATGATTCTGTAGCTACTCTCTGGGGAACTGAGCTGCATACAACCAAGTCTCTGCTCTTCCATTTGTCTTACTTCTGTTATGCTGGCTTCTGGCTATTTTGGGGTAGATTTCTATGATTTGGATTCTACCAAAAAATCTGCTTTGAAAAAAACTTTAATGTCAAAGGTGCAATTTTGTGATTATTTATATGAAAAAAGTCCCAGCTGACTGTCTTGCAATATAGAATCATAGAATGTCCCGAGTTGGAAGGGACCCGCAAGGATCATCAAGTCCAACTCCTGTCCCTGCACAGGACAGCTCCAAATTCACACCATATCTCAGAGGATGTTGTCCAAGTGCTTCTCGAACAGTGTCAGGCTTGGTGCCGTGACTACCTCCCTGGGGCCCCTGTTCCAGTGCTCCACCACCCTCTGGGGAAAGAACCTTTTCCTAATATCCACCCTAATCCTCCCCTGGCACATCCTCCTGCCATTCCCTTGGGTCCTGTCATCAGTCACCAGAGAGAAGAGATCACAGAATCATAGAATTTTAAGGTTGGAAAAGACCTTTAAGATCATCGACTCCAACCGCTAACCTATCACTGCCAAGTCCACCACTAAACCGTATCCTCAAACACCACATCTAACCTTCTTTTAAATACCTCCAGGGATGGAGACTCAACCACCTCCCTGGGCAGCCTGTTCCAATGTTTGACAACCTTTTCGGTGAAGATCAGAGCCTGCCTCTCCGCCTCCCCTTGTGAGGAAGGTGTAGACCGCAATATATTTCTGATACACCTAGCTTTTTGGGGTCTTATAGTAATTATTTTGGAGAAGAATGGTTTTCATATATACAAAAAAATAATTGCTCCACATACCAAAAAAAAAAAAAAGTGCTATTAGTTCATATGTACATGCTTTCAATTAATTAATCATGTTCTATAATGCACTGCTACCTGTTGTTTATTTACAAAGACAACTGAGAAAGACAATTTTAGAGTGAAAAAGAGATGGGCAAGCTAGAATCAGTTTAAAACAGAGAAAATGACCACATAATCAGTTTGTATAATATAATAGTTTAGAATAACCTTCCCCAATGTATGTGTCATTTATTCCTCAAATGAGGCAAAAACCTGTGGTTGAGACCACAGTAGATTTTATTTTGGGTCTATATTTAAGGTATTGTGTTTCCCATATTTATGCTCATTTAGTCCAAACACAGAGCAGGGGGTTGTGCATATATATATATATATATTTGGATACTTTCCACTATTACTCTATGAGTGTTCTAAAAATAGAATTTTTTATTAGACTTGGTACACATTCTAGCAAATATTAACTACCCATTAGTCTAGCTAATCTCTGTATATTTACTTCTTGTGCCTCTTAATTTATTTACTCATAGAAAGTTAAACTCAGTTTAACAGATAAAATTACATGTGATTCTTAAATCTGCAGGACACTTTTTAACTTTTCTAAAATCAGGAAAGAAGACATTTCAGCTTATGTTTGAATATGTTTACCTCTCACCTACAGCAAAGGTAAGTAATTATGTTTTATCCCAGTATGCTGGTATTCCCAAACCTGTAAGTCTCTAATTAATGGCAACAACAATTCATGTATAGACAGTAATCTTGAAATGAAAATACCTTTTCTGCAAATCAAAATTGTTTTACTACTGCTTCTTACATAAGGTTATCAAGATGGGTGAACTGCATGGATGGGAGAGAAAGATTTTTCAAATCTCAGACTATTTGGTGATTTGATCTAGTGCGACCTCTCAAAGTTTCATTTTCTCTAATTTAAATTCTTATAATTTCAAAGATGATTAAACCAGAAAAACAACAACGTGTTCTTTCAAGATATGAAAAATACACTTTTCTTAATTAGGGCTGAAATATTCCTAAAAAAGAGCTGGCGCATGTAACTAAATGTGATGCTGCTAAAATAGATATGATACATATACAATATTTATTGTATCTTTTCATATATTTCTTTTTATTTTTCTTTCTTCCATATTAGAAACAGCCTCTGCCCTTCCATTTCTTTTACAGTTCGAACATTTCCTAGCATCTCTTTTTCTTTGCCTATGGAAGTGAAAGATTCTATTCCAAGCATCCATGGCATGTGGACAATATGGCATTTGTCATGGACCTAAGCTTTCTTGACCTCAGTAGACATCTGTGTTTAAATTTTTAAATTGCATGTTTTCATCTTTAGTTATTGAAGTTGATGATCCGTTGACATACAGATTTCCTCCCATCTATGCTTAAGCACGTGGCTGAAATATCTGCATTAAGAAGATTGTCACTTCATTTTCCCTTGCAGGATCCAGGCTACCCAAAATTCTTCTTGCTTAGAGGAGTCTAATCCTTTCAATTAATACTAGAAAGGAGCTATGGTAAATACACTGCTAATTTATACAGTTAAATAAAGTTAAATAAGTCTAAGCTCACATCCACTCCATCATAGCTCACTGCAGACAAATAAGTACTTGCAATATTTTTATACAAAATTTTGAGGGCCATTTGCCTTATCAAGTAATCAACTGGATTTTTACTTATATTTTCACATTATACAAATTATTCCTCATGTTCATATAAGGATACTAGACATTTTCTTCAATGGGTATATATTTTCCATTGTCCAAGAGAACTAATAGAACGTTTAATATGTGAGGTGTAGGGACTCTATCTTGGCTGGCCTTCAGATTATTAATTTTATTAATCATATTGTTACTCTTTTACAGTGCTTGTTAAAGAACCATGAGACCTAGATTATTTTCTTAATGATATACTGTACAGTTCATTCTTACCACCCACTAAAATGTATTAACCTGTAAATCAGAATATACAGAAAATGTAAAGTAGCACTTCTCAAGTTTACCAAAGTATAATGTACACTGCTCAACTGAAATCTAATATTCATATTACATGGAAGTGTTATGAATTCTAATAAAAGCACAACTAACCTGAGAAATACAACGTGTTTTCCACATCCTTCCAAAATATAAATAAGTGTCACTTCCTTTCAGAAACCCTTTGAAAGACATCAGTGCTGCAATACAACAGCTGATTAAAAAGCATAAGGTGCAAATCCAATGTTACAGAAAGATGTCCAGAACAAAGTATTCTTTGGGCCTGAGTTGGACAGGACTTTCTGATGCCAATCTATACGACATTTCTGAGAGGAGAAAATGTTGACCATGTTCCTGAAATAAAAGAATTTATAAAAACTTCTGAAATGTTTTTCCACATGAAAAGAATGAACAGCAGAAATTCTATACAAATATTGATTTAGTCTCACAAAAGTTCTTTGAAGCTGAATACATTAAGAAAGTCAGTAATGAAGGGTAAGGCAGAAGAGGAAGAAGAATATCTAAGAACATCTAAGACAAGAAGGAACAATAAAATTCATTTATAAAGCAATATTCAAGTTATCCAACTTGCATTGTGCATATTTTTCTTTTTCCTATAAATTTTGCTTGAAACCTCCGAGTTTAATATTAATTCATGTACAGTATAAAAATTCTAGATATCAGTGCTGCTCCAAATCCATTTTGCTGTTTAGATGTGAGGTGATATTTCATTAAGACTTGACTAGCTATACAGGTTTTATGTAAAGTTTTCTCTATTTAATTAAGCATAGTAATTTTAAGTATCAAAGCAAAAGTGAGATTCATCTGCACTTTCAAATAATTTCTTGGATCTTTAATACATGTAAACTGAAAGATCTCTAATGGCTGATGAACAGCAAAAAAATAAACAAAAACCCAAACAGTAAGCAAAGGTCTGAAACTGTACATAATCTGTTCAAAAAAATAATTATTAATTCTATAGGATGCAATATCAGGAATCAGTTTCAAGTAATTGGTTCCACATAGGCCTGTAAACCTGATGTCTAATTCCCTGCTGACATTGTAATCTTCTTTCTAATGTTTTTCCTGAGATTGGGGACTTCATTACATTGCCGTGGTAGCAAGCTGCCTGTGTGATTCTCTTAAGGCTTGGTACCCTTGATGAGTACATTTTCTTTGGTCCCTGTACTAATCAGTTTAGTACATCATGCAGTATTTATCAGCCACCAACCACCAGTGC
Source organism: Phalacrocorax carbo (assembly GCF_963921805.1). NCBI lineage: Eukaryota > Metazoa > Chordata > Aves > Suliformes > Phalacrocoracidae > Phalacrocorax > Phalacrocorax carbo. Next base: position 59,584,949 of record NC_087548.1, read on the forward strand.
CATAATCAGACATCTGCACAGCAACGAGATGCTCACCTTTTTCACACAAATGTTATATGAGCTTCAAGAAGCCAGAATAGTCAAAAGGGAAGAAACTGGGCTCAGTGCACAGGCCAGTTCTGGGACAGAGGGTAATGTGCAAAACCAGAAAGTTGTCACCTCCTGATCCTTACTTTGTCAGTCAAACTCGTACAATGATTGAGTGTAAACTCTTTCCTCCAACTTTTAGATAGCCCATTTATTTACTTTGCTTATGGCTGCTCTCAGTTTCTCCAGTGCTATTTTTTAATCCATTAGAGAGAACACAAGTAATAAAATTGAAAACTAAGGGCTTGTAGAATTGGGATTCTCATCTCAGCATAAGGTATATTTAGGTTTTCTTTTCCACCAAGAGACATGATACCTAACTTACTTACTCAATGGAAACTAACAAGTTCTTTTAACAATATTTTAATTCCATTTCCTATCAAATACATACTGTGCTTAGTCTACCTTTTGGCTTCTTTATTTTTGTTTCCTGTTGCCTAAAGACTGTCTTCCTGACTTTTGTTTTCAAATCGCATAGCCATCTCTATCACTATAAAGAATATAAGATATATAGCAATAGGTATCACATTTCAGAATCAGGAAAATAGCAAATAATGTTTTTGAAAAATCCTATTACAACATTCTACAAAATCAGAATAATTCCTTGAAAATGTGGTTGTTTTTTTTTTCTTTAACAGCATTTCTGCTTTTACTGGAGGCAATTTGACCATGCATTGTAAAACTTAGAAATTTTCTAAACTGTGAAGTTTTTTTCAAGTTAATAAGCAGGTGGTGAAAGTCTGGCCTAGTTTCATACATTTCTCACATATGTTTTTTCCTATACCTAAACTTCTTTTGATTGATTTGCAGATAAGGAAGTCTTGTCTTTTTTAATTCAGTAGGATTGAAAGTGCAATTCAGTCGCTCAAAAGACAGAAAGACTTTTAATTTTTGATGGCACACAACCTATATTTAGAGTTTCAAAGTTCTACAAGAGATTGGGGAAAATTAGAGGAAAGAGAAGTTTATACAGAGCTTTCCATCCTCTTTTCCATCTCCTTCCCATGCTACAGCTATAGAGATACCTGCTTAATTAGACAAAAATAAAGTGTTTTGTCACTATTGGCTTTTAGTTCAGGATTTCTTCTCCTTGCCTCCAGACACCCCATGCTCTCTAGTAGTCATAAAAGCTACTTTGACACAACTGAGAATGACTATTCTGAATTTAGTGTATTTTATATTTTTCTCAGAATTGAGTTGGGCCTTGAAAGAAGAAAAAAGTTATTACTCCATTTGCTGCCAGCTCTCACCAATCAACTTGTAGAAAAATTTTTTAAAAATAAAAATTAAAAACCAAACCCAGCGAATGAATAAAAACTTAATTAACTAATTAATATCTGATGCTTTATAATATTTTTAAGTGAATTCTGTGGACAATGATGCTTGACATACCTACTTTATGCATGCCACATCAACATTTGCAATCTCAGCAGAAATGAGATTGAAAGCTTTTAATTAACTGCTTTCTTCTTATCAAGATCTGCCCCCTGGATTTAGATCCTGGATTCAGGACCCTATAAATAAGATCTTCTCTTACTGCAAGACCATCATTTCCATGGGGAAAGCATATTAACATATAAATACTTTAGCATACATCAATGTCAATTTCTGAACATATTTTATTTTGTGTTTCCGTCAAATAAATGGACATCACAACCTTTCTCTTTTTTCCTTTTAAAAAGCCATTTAGACAAGTAAAAGAGTCTAAGAAAGCTTTTCAAAGATTTAACATCAACACTGCAGAAATATACATAGATTATTCAGGAAACTATCTTCAATATTGTAGATGTGAGAAGTATAAACAACAGCCAGATGACTTTTCCATGAATTAATATTCTGGTTTTGATGAAAACTTTTCTGACAGAATTTCCAGACGCAGAAGACAGTGAGGTTCTGGACTAGTCAGATAGTAAAAATATTTGCTGTGAGAGTGGGGTAATATACAAATGTCTGAGCTGGTGAAGGGTCTTGAATCTTGTTCATTCAATTCATGGTGGAAACTAAAGTAATTTAGATATTCTCTAGGACCTCTTATATCTTTCTATCTACACTTGAATTAAAAACAATTTGAAACGTCTCTCTGGTAGTGTTGTGTTGGATTAGATCCTCTGACTTTAATAGTCATAGGTGCTTCGCTGTCTGCATTTGATAATTTTTCCTCCAGGACTCACAAAGCTGCCTTTTGGGTCTTATACCTTTATTTAACATGCTTTCTTTCAGAAAACTTTTTCCCCCCATATTTCGCCACGGGATTTCATTGCACAAGCATTCCTTCCTTACCAGGAACCCATAAAATACTACAGTAGTGTTTGCTGGTCAACGAGTGCTCTTGTTTGGCTGGGTTTTTTTCCCTAACTCATTTAATCTAACTTTGTGTAACTTAACTCAAAACATTCCAATAAAATGCATGCAGACAATATTTAAACTGAAAGAGTGTAGGTTTAGCTTAGATAAAAGGAATAAATTCTTCACTATGAGGGTGGTGAAGCACTGGAACAGGTTGCCCAGAGAAGTTGTGGATGCCCCATCCCTGGAAGTGTTCAAAGAGAGGTTGGATGGGGCTTTGAGCAACCTGGTCTAGTGGGAGGTGTCCTTGCCCATGGCAACATGTTTGGAACTAGATGATGTTTAAGGTCCCTTCCAAACCAAACCATTCTATGATTCTATGTAAATATGAATATAATTTGTACTTCCTTTTTTTTCATTATGCAGCAGTATACTTTTTAAGTGATGCATGTATTCTTTATAGTCTTTCTTTTTGTTTGTTTGGTTTTTTAAAATATTTGTTCCTCCCCTTCAGCTCTTTACTTTTTAAAGTCTTTCACAAAGTAACTGAAGTGACCACTATTGTCAACTTTTTACAGCAGTTTTAATGATCCTAAAATAACAGGCAATTGAAGAAATAACTATACACTGATGGTACATATAAGGGTATGTGGGGGTTACAGCAGACGAACTGGAGGCATGTGAGTGAGTTGTTTTGCAGAAAGTCCTATTATAGACTGAATATATTATTCCTATGGCTAAAGCTACAATGTGTTTCATAACTATTTATTAATGCTGCATTATGAACTGTGATTATCTTCCCTTGAAGACAGATTTTCAATCACTTTGTGCACTGCAAATATTCTAGCTCTGATCCCATACCTGTTACAAGGAAAGCAGAATAACCTCCTCTTTCTCATATGTGCTGCTTTTATTTAAAGAGTCATTCCAAGTGGACCAATGCCAGCATTTCTACCCTGAGGACTTCTTCAGCACATTCACAGATGTCTGACAGAGGCTACAAATCAATGCAGTGGCCCACTCACCAGTTTGAGGTCATGCTCACCACAAATCCCAGCCACTGAGTGGCCAGCTAAGGTCACCTGCGGCATCCCTCATTAATGTTAGATGTAAATGAGTCCCTCTGAATGCTGGAAATGCCAACATCGTATGTGAGACTTTTGTTAAACTGCATGAGAAAAAAACAAAAAAAACCTACAAACCACCAGTGAAACTGCACACCCACTAATCCTGTCATGGGAACTCTTACATTCAGCTTCACTATACAGGATAAGATTTACAAACCCTGTCAGCAGTCATCCCAAGCTAGGGTGTCCTTATCAGCTAGTAACAGGTGTGCCTCCAGTAAGCTCTCAACTGCACAGGAAGAATGTGAGAGAAAAGTTAGAGTAGCCCCTGACCCAGGGCTCTCCTTCTCCACAGAAAAGGATAAAATTTCCAGATGCTTCTATGAATCAGTAGGCACCTTCTCTACTGACATTAATGGAAGTGTAAACTAGAGGCTTGTCCCAGTCATATTTCTTTTAGTTGTCTCATCTTGTACATGAGTCCTAACATAGGAGCTATCTTCTGCAAGAGAGGTATTAAGTCCTGTTAGTTACCAGTGGGAAGCCAAATCTCTCTTTTCCTAGGACCCAGAAGCTACTTTCAGACTCTGCTTCCTTTCTGCTTGTCCATGAGAGCAGAGAAGACTGCACTGGGAAGATGGCTGGACATGAACAAATGGCCACAAATGGTGTCTCTCTAGTGAAAAATCTGTGGCTGGAGGTGAGAAGGTGGTCAGTAATTACAAGGACCTCTCTCCAAGTTCTGCTGCTCCATTTTTTTCCTCTATATTCAGCTTACTGTTTCTTTTAGCACTCCTGCCTGAGGTCAAGACTCTGCAAGAGTTAATGTCTCCTTTCCAGTGAACAGGCTGAACAGTTGCTAAAAACTTTACTCCTGAATTAGGAGAACTGCTCCTGAATTAGAAGAAGGTGACATAATGCTTCTAAGTGCACTAAACACATGCCAGGGAGTGGGGTGGGGGGGATTACATGAGCTAAAACTTAACATTCCTGAGATAATTAAAGCCCACATTCTGCTGTCAGAAATTTGCGTTATGCTCCTGTTTGACTCTAACCAGATCCCACTGGTTAAATGAGAATTTTACCATTAGCTTAGGATCAGGTCCATCGACTTCAGAGAATGTAACTCCCTAACATATGACAGCAAGAAGAAAAACTTACAGAACACCATAAAAAGCAAACTAAATTTAAATTAATATCTCCATAATATTTCAAATATGTACATTTCAATTGCAGAAATTTTTAAACTATGCTTATTCTGTATATTGAATTGTCCTGGTGGTATAGGGATGATTTGCATTTGAGCTTTTGAGAAGGGAGAATGCTGATTTGTAATAAAGCAACATATGTTCTGAAATAAATACTTGAGTCATATAATACCAAATACATAAACTGTAATGCAGAAAACCAGTTTTAAATATCCCCAATTTAGTGTGTGACATTTTATATATGATAACAGAGATGCTGTGCATTCTAAAGTAATACATTTAAAACTGCTTGCATATTCTTTTGTAATTTACACTGACCAAAATTTATTTAAGCTCACCAACCAGCCCAGCAAAGACCACATCAGATCCTTTCTTTTTAATGACACTACTATATAATTAACGGTTGTCAAGATCACGTACCTTGCCCATTCCACTGACTGGATTGGATAATTTCTTTGGTTTCCTCCACTATCTTGTCAAGCGGAGCAGATTAAGACTTTGTGCTTTTGTACTTCATGTTTTTTCACATTATTATGCTCTTGTAGCACTTAGAATATCATCTTTGTCATCTCTGCTCTTCCGTTAACACTAACCTCTAACCCAGTTTGAGAGTTTGTACCACAAATATTTCTCTGTTCTGTGAGATTTACCCACAGAATTCCTTCTATTAGCTGATCTGCAAAGCTAGTTAATTGTTCCTTGAAATCATTGCTCCAGAGAGCCCAAAGGAAAATGTCCAGGTGACAATGACTAGGCTGAATAAGAGCTATAGTTTAGAATTAGCCAGACTGAGACCATCAATCTGTGCACACTACTGGTTTATGCACCTATTTTATCCTTCCCTCCCCACTCCCTTTTTCCCTGTTGCCATGCAGTGCCTCAAATTATGTTGAAAGAAAGAGTTTTTATGAAGTAAACATGAAGAAAAGGAAAAGGAAAGAGTGGAATCTACCTCACTGGCTGCAGTGAAGTAAAGGAAAAATCTGGAAGGATTTCTAATTTCCTGTAAATTCCCTGTCCTTGTGAGTGATTAAAGCATTTATTTACATCAACAGAGCCAGACACTGTACATTTTAATCAGGTGTTAATGGGAGCCAATGTCTGACGTACATGCAATCCTTTGAGTACTGGTACACAAGTTAGAGTTCAGTAAAAACAGACATAATTTGTATTCCCAGAGCATTCTCACATTTCTGATTTTTTCCCCAGTTACTTTACCTTCTTGGGTTAATTTATCAATGCATAGTATTGTTAAATAGGGTGGTGAATGTATTTGGTGTCAATAATTTTCTATTACAAAAAGAAAAAAAGAATACTTAATGTCAACTTGCCTTATTAAAAATGTTCCTCATTTTCTGTATCTCTAATGACATCTCTCACTGGCTACATATTGAGAGCAGCTGTGATTGGCTGCACATTCACTTCTGCTTTATTATCTTTCAAATTCACATAATCATTTAACTATCTTAACACGCCAATGCCTTCAATGAAAGTGGAAAGGGTGGGCCACTATCCACAGGAGAGAGATTTGGAATATAATGCAAACTAAAATAATTTTATATATATATATATATATATATATATATATATATATATATATAAAAATTCCATAAGAAAGATATTACAATCTGATAGATATGTCTGAAGAATTTTATTCTTTATACTAGATGTGTTTGAGATTTGCTTAGAGGTACACATGCAGCTGTCTTCAGAATTCACTTTGACTATTACCTCAGAAGCCACACTTGTTAGAGAAAATATTGTGAAAAATAGATCAATAAGAGGTGAATTCTTCAGTTTCCTGAGAATATGTCTTGCAATGGCTATTCCCTTGGAATTTTCTGTACTGATAAAAACAGTCACCCAAGATATTGGAAGGAGTGGTGAGAGCATCTTATATTGTCTGTTTCATGATTTGTACAAATAGATAAGTTACTGTAAAATGTATGAAGTAAATGTTGTGAATTATTTCCTTTAAATAAAATGTAAAAAATTTTAAGAGCTTTTTAAGTACATGTTGCAGAGGAGATTTAATTCAGAATTAAATCTAGAAAGAATGATAGTCTAACTATGTTCTAACTGTGAAACTACTAACATTGATTTAATGTATATTAGATAATAGTAATGAGATCAATATAATTACAAACAGTGGAACTGGCTAGTACTGTTATTACTCGATAGAGCTTTCTATTTTGAGTGCTTATACATTATCTCAAGGACTACTGTTTTCCTGTGCTAGTTATCAGTCCAGCACATATGGATGCCTTGTTTAAGACCCAGCAGAGTAGAGCCTTCTGTGTGCTCTAGAGAGTTTTTGCATCTTCCACACTGTACTTCCTTATCCGAGACAATTTTCCAGGTGTTCAGCACTACTAAAGACAGTTGTAATAAAACAGTTAGGTATAACTCGTTGGAACTGCTGATACAGTCATTCAAACTTCTTCTAAGCTAATTGATTTGTAAGTGAACACCTTAGATACCTAAAATTCTGCACTTCTCCTTCATATGTTCACCTTTGTAAATTTTGTACTCTTCAATTAGTTCTTGAAAGGTGAAAACTTCTCTTAACCTAAGCCATGTTAAAGAAAGGCAAATAACAGAGGTACCACGAAGATTTTCAGCTTCACAGTGGTCATACACCAGTTAAACAGGCCTTTAATTTGTAAGTAAATCAAGCTAGTTGTCAGAAATAGGCACCATTTGGTGGCTTTTTCAGTAGACAGTACTGCAAGGTTCTCAGCAATTCATCTCTCCTGCAGCGTAATTCTCTCAGAGAAAGGGAGTAAATTGTTTGAAGAACATTAACAATTTCAGTCTGATTGCAGTTCATTCCAGCTATCTTGTGATCTGCAACGGGGTTTTAGAGAAGAATCTCCTATATCAGTCATCTCTTTCTTTTGTTTGGTTAGTGTAAGCAATCAGGCAAAAAAACACAATTTGATTCCTTAGGAAAATGTAAATTACACAAATAATTGTGGAGTCTTTTTTCTATTGCTTCATCAAAGTAGCAGTGTTGATGTTAGCAGGTAGTTATATTTCAGAAAGCTTTGTTTTAGTGTATATACTTTAAAAGTAACAGGACATGAAACTTGATTTACACTATTTTTTTTTTTACTACTTTCTTGTATTCTAGTGTGGTTTATTATTTCAGTTACAGCTTTGACAATAGGCAGAAAATACAAGCATATATGTATATTATTTTCTTAACAAATAATTACACAAATGAGAATAAAAAGCATATGTCCTGAGGCTGTCCTCTTGAGTTCAGATATATTACTCAAAATATAGGGTATATCTTTGCAGAAGGTTAACAAAATATAGTTTGAATGCCTGATCAAGCATTACGTTAAGACAACCCTTTTTAAATTTATAAAGACCACTAAGGTATATTTAAGTTCCACATGAATTTTGCAGGAACTCACTGACATTAGGGTATGGTCATAATGACCATAATCTGATATGTGTATCTTAGAATCATAGAATGGTTTGAGTTGGAAGAGACCCTTAGAGGTCATCTAGTCCAACACCCCTGCAGTGGGCAGGGACATCTTCAACTAGATCAGGTTGCTCAGAGCCCTCTCCAATCTGACTTTAAATGTTTCTGGGGATGGAGCATCTACTACCTCTCTGGGCAACCTGTTCCAGTGTTTCACTACCATCTCTGTAAAAGAATTTTTCCTTATTTCCAGTCTAAATCAATCCTTCTTTAGTTTCAAACTGCTACCCCTTCTCCTGTCACTAGAGGCCTTGCTAAAGAGATTGCCCCCATCCTTCCTATAGTCCCCTTTAAGTACTGGAAGGCCACAATAAGTTCTCCCCACAGCCTTCTCTGCTCCAGGATGAACAACCCCAACTGTCCCAGCCTGTCCTCAGAGGAGAGGTGCTCCAGCCCTCGGATCATTTTTGTGGCCCTCCTCTGCACAACAGTTCCATGTCCGTTCTGTGTTGAGGGCTCCAGACCTGGAAGCAGTACTCCAGGTAGGGTCTCACCAGGGCAGAGCAGAGGGGCAGAATCACCTCCCTCAACCTGCTGGCCACGTTTCTTTTGATGCAGCTCAGGACACGGTTGGCCTTCTGGGCCGCAAGTGCACATTGTTGGTTCATGTCCAGCTTTTCATCCACCAGTACACCCAAGTCCTTATCTGCAGGGCTGCTCTCAATCTCTTCATCCCCCAGCCTGTATTGATACCAGGGGTTGCCCAAACCAAGGTGCAGGACTTTGCACATGGCCTTGTTGAACCTCATGAGGTTCTCATAGACCTACCTCTCCAGCTTGTCCAGGTCTCTTTGGAAGACAACCTGTCCCTCTGGCATGTCAACTGCACTGCTCAGCTTGGTGTCATCTGCAAACTTGCTGAGGTTAGATATGATCCCACTGGCTAAGTCACTGATGAAAGTGTTAAACAGCACTGGTCCCAGTAAGTACCCCTGAGGGACACCACTCATCACTGGTCTCCATCTGGACATCAAGACATTGACCACTACCCTCCGGAGGCAACCATCCAACCAATTCCTTATCCACTGAACAGACCACCCATCAAATCCAGATCTGTCCACTTTAGAGAGAAGGATGCTGTGGGGGACTCTGTCAAAGGCCTTACAGAAGTCCAGATAGATGATATCAGTAGCTCTTCCCTCAGCCACTGATGTAGTCACTCCATCATAGAAGGCCACTAGGTTGTTCAGGCAGGGCTTGCCCTTGGTGAAGCCATGCTGGTTGCCTTGTATCACCTCCCTGTCCTCCATGTGCCTTAGCGTAGCTTCTAGGAGGATCTGTTCCATGATCTTCCCCAGCACAGAGGTGAGGTGACAGGATGGTAGTTTCCTGGGTTCTCCTTTCTACCCTTTTTATAGATGAGCACAGTGTTTCCCTTCTTCCAGTCCCCAGGGACTTCACCTGACTGCCATCATTTTTTAAATATCATGGAGAGTGGCTTGGCAACTACATCAGCCAATTAGCTCAGGACTCTGGGATGCATCTCATCAGGTCCTGTAGACTTGTGTATATCCAGATTCCTCAGGTGGACACAAACCTGATCTTCTCTTACAGTGGGATGGACTTTATCCTCATGGTCTCCATCCTGCAGTCCATTGACTCAGAATGGGTGAGGAGAGAGGTTACCAGTGAAGACTGAGGCAAATATGTTGTTGAGTACCTCAGCTTTCTCCTCATCTGTTGATACTAGGCCACCAGTCTTGTTCATCAGGAGAGGTACACTTTCTTTAACTTTCTTTTTCTGGCTGACATACCTGTAGAAGCCTTTCTTGTTATTCTTTGCATCCCTTGCCAAATTCAGTCTCAGCTGTGCCTTTGTCCTCCTGACCCTATCCCTACACAACTGGGCAGTTTCCCTACACTCTTCCCAGGATACCTGTCGCTGCTTCCACTGCCTGTGCAGTTCCCTCTTGCTCTTTAGTTTGACCAGCATGTCTCAACTCAGTGATGCTGGTCTCTTCCTTTCCGTGCCTGATTTCTTACACCTGGGAACTGAGAGCTCTTGTGCTTTATGGAACACATCCTTAAAGACCTGCCAGCTGTCTTCTGTTCCCTTGTGCCTGAGGACAGTTACCCAGAGGGTCCTGCTGACTAACTCCTTGAAGAGCTGGAAGTTTGCATTCCTAAAATTTAGGGTCCTGACTATGCTCCTTGCTTTTCCCATATCCCCCAGGAGTGTGAACTCCACCAATGTGTGATCACTGCAGCCCAGGCTGCCTTTAGTTTTGATGTCACCGATGAGCTCACTTGCATTGGTAACCATCAGGTCTAGTAGTGCATCCTCTTGGGTAGGGTTTTCTATTGCCTGGCTCAAGAAGTTATCCTCAATGCATTCTAGGAATCTCATGGATTGTCTGCAGCTCACTATGCTACTTTCCCAGCAGATGTCAGGGTGGTTGAACTCCCCTAGCAGTATGAGAGCCTGTGAGCACAAAGCCTCCTGGAGTTGAAGGAAGAAGGCTTCATGAGTAAGCTCCCCCTGATCAGGTGGCCTGTATTAGACACCAGCCACAAGGTTCCCTTTGTTGCTGCTGTCTCTGATTCTTAACCATAAGTTTTCAACCTACTCATGGTTATTCTTCAGGGACAGCTCATCACACTCTATTTATGTTCACACTCCTTGAAACTGGGAGAAGTGGCTTATACGCCAGAAGACTGTGCTGCCATCCAAAAAGACTGGGACAGGCTGGAGAGCTGGGCTGAGGGGAACCTCATGAAATTCAACCAGAGTAAGCATCGGGTCCTGCACCTGGAGAGGAACAACCCCCTGCACCAGTACAGGTTGGGGTTTGACCTTCTGGAAAGAGGCTCTGTTGAGAAGGACCTGGGAGTGCTGGTGGACAAGTTGACCATGAGCCAGCAACATGCCTTTGTGGCCAAGAAGGCCAATGGTATCCTGGGATGCATTAAAAGGAGTGTGGCCAGCAGATGGAGAGAGGTTATCCTCCCCCTCTACTCTGCCCTAGTGAGGCCACATTTGGAGTACTGTGTCCAGTTCTGGGCTCCCCAGTTTAAGAAGGACAGGGAACTGCTTGAGCAAGTCCAGCAGAGAGTTACAAAGACAGTCAGGAGACTGGAGCATCTCTCTTATGAGGAAAGGCTTAGAGATGTGGGTTTGTTCAGCCTGGAGAAGAGAAGACTGAGGGGGGATCTTGTCAATGCTTAAAAATATCTGAAGGGTCAAGAGGATGGGACTGGACTCTTTTCAGTGGTGCCCAATGACAGGACAAGAGGCAATGGGCTTAGGTTGGAACAAAGGAAGTTCTACCTGAATATAAGAAAAAAATTCTTTCCTGTGAGGGTGCCAGAGCAGTGGGACAGGCTGCCCAGGGAGGGTGTGGAGTCTCCTTCCCTGGAAACATTCAAAACCCACCTGGATGCATTCCTGTGCCCCCTGCTCTGGGTGTACCTGCTCAAGAAGGGATGCTGGACAAGATGATCTCCAGAGGTCCCTTCCAACCCCCACCATTCTGGGTGATTCTGTGATTCTGTGATTCTCTGATTTCTTTATGTAGAGGGAAATGCCTGTGCCCCTCCTTCCTCACCTGTCCCTCCTGCACAGCCTGTAGCCATTAATAGCCACATTCCAGTCATGAGATTCATCCCACCAAGTTTTAGTAATGGCAATCAGGTAATAGCTTTCTAGCAGCACAGTAGCTTCCAGCTCCTCCTGTTTGTTTCCCATGCTGTGTGCATTCAAGTAGAGGCAGTGGCATATGAATGACCAACTTCTAGTACAGTGAATTCAAAATCTTTCAGTGAAAATGAGGTTGAGTTGTTTCCACTTTTTGTTAAAGTTGCTCAAATACCTCCTAAGCTGTTCTAGTAAAAGGTTGTCATCTCACTGTGTTGTCATGCAAGGAAAGCAAAGTGCTTCATGCTATGTGCAGACCGAATTAGTAGTATTTGGTGTTTTGAAGGTTCTCATACACACCATAGCAAATCAAACAATGAAGGACTAGCAAGAGGTCTGAAAGCCTGTGCAATTTTAACAGCTTTTGTTCCTATGTATGTGGGTGTACACACATCACCAGTTCATATCAAGCTTCATTACAAATAGGTATTACTCACAGACAGGCCAATATCTTTCATTTCTGAATCAAGATTGAGAAACATATTGCTTGCCATATGTGTGCAGCCTAGGAGATTTTCTAACGAAACAGCTTAAGCAAAGCTTTTTATTATAAATTTGAAATATTAATAGTCATTTTAAGCATCAGGAACAGAGTTTTAAATAGGTATCTTGAAAATATTATTTCTGTACACTGGCTATCAAAATCTCTCCAATAAAAGAGCCAAAAATCCTTATTCCACACAAGCTTCCTTTACAGTGCAGGATTTAGATCTAAAATAGTGCCACATGAGAATTCATATCTCTCAATTAACATATTTTAAAGTAGGTACTAAAATAAATCATGTTTCATATCCCCAAATACATTGACCTTAATGTGGATTTTTTAATAGCTCAAGAAAAAGTAGTTAAGTAAATAAAATAGTAATGAAAAAAATTAAGCTGTTTTAAAGTAATACTTTATTGAGTATTTAAGAAAAGGGAAGGGAAGGGAAGGGAAGGAAAAAGGGAAAAGGAAAGGGAAAGGGAAAAGGAAAGGGAAAGGGAAAGGGAAAGGGAAAAGGAAAGGGAAAGGGAAAGGGAAAGGGAAAGGGAAAGGGAAAGGGAAAGGGAAAGGGAAAGGGAAAGGGAAAGGGAAAGGGAAAGGGAAAGGGAAGGGGAAAGGGAAGGGGAAAGGGAAAGGGAAGGGGAAAGGGAAAGGGAAGGGGAAAGGGAAAAGGAAGGGGAAAGGGAAGGGGAAAGGGAAAGGGAAAGGGAAAGGGAAAGGGAAAGGGAAAGGGAAAGGGAAAGGGAAAGGGAAAGGGAAAGGGAAAGGGAAAGGGAAAGGGAAAGGGAAAGGGGAAGGGAAAGGGGAAGGGGAAGGGGAAGGGGAAGGGGAAGGGGAAGGGGAAGGGGAAGGGAAAGGGAAAGGGAAAGGGAAAGGGAAAGGGAAAGGGAAAAGGAAAGGGAAAGGGAAGGGGAAAGAGAAAGGGAAAGGGAAAGGGAAAGGGAAAGGGAAAGGGAAAGGGAAAGGGAAAGGGAAAGGGAAAGGGAAAGGGAAAGGGAAAGGGAAAGGGAAAGGGAAAGGGAAAAGGAAAAGGAAAGGGAAAAGGAAAGGGAAAAGGAAAGGGAAAGGGAAAGGGAAAAGGAAAGGGAAAGGGAAAGGGAAAGGGAAGACTTGAGTTCCAGCTGGAAGGGACATACAATGATCATCTAGCCACCACTTCAGGGCTGACCAAAAGGGAAAGCATGTTATTAAGGGCACTGTGAAAATGCTTCTTAACACTGAGAGTCATGAGGCATTGACTACCTCTCTAGGAAGCCTGTTCCAATGTTTGACCACCCTCTCTGCAAAGAAATATTTCCCAATTTTAAGTCTGAACCTCTCCTGACACAGCTTTGACCCATTCCCACAAGTGCACCTCCCTTTCCACTTCCCCTCCTCTGGAAGCTGTAGAGAGCAATGAGGTTGCTTCTCAGCATCCTTCTCTCCAAACTAGACAAACCCAGAGTCCTTAGCTGTTCTGCATAGGAGATGACTTCTAGCCCTCCTACCAGCTTTGTTGCCCTCCTCTGGATGCATTCTAGGACCTTAACATCCTTTTTAAATTGTGGGGCCCAGAACTGCACACAACACTCGAGGTGAGGCCACATCAACTCTGAATACAGCAGGATAATCTCCTCCTTTGGCTGGCTGGCTGTGGCTGTGCTTGATGCACCCCAGGATGCAGTTTGCCCTCTTGGCTGCCAGGGCACACCGCTGACTCCTGTTGAGCCTGCTGTCAACCAGCACCCTCAAGTTCCTTTTGGCAGGGCTGCATTTAACATTTTCCCATATACATACCCAAAATCTTTCAGCGAGAGGGATTAGAGTAGCACCACTTTCTATAACTGAGTTTCTGATTGAAAATCCAACTTTGGGTTACAGTGAATATAGGTGTAATTTTCATTCCCTTTAGACCTGTTATCTTTATGAACTTTAAAAGACATTCAAACACAGCCTTTTTCAATAGTCAGTGGAATATTAAGGATGCAGAAAAAGGAGTAAGATCTATGGTTTTCATGCCAATGACATTGTTTAGAGACATGGAAGACAATTTTAAAACCAAGATTTAAAATTTTTTTTAATGCTTTCTGCTACCCACTTTCTAACTAATACTACTTTCACCTTTCTTTTCCTCTTCAGTAGTTGTGTTACAGCTGTAGCATTATTTTGTTCCTTTTTTCTCCTTTTTACCTTCTCTTCTGAAGTATAAATAACAGAGTTTATTTCAGTATAGGGAAAAGCCTACCTGAAAACCTCAAATATATTTACATTTCAGTAAACCCTATACATAACAGCCCATAATTATAAAGCACACCAAAGTAATGAAATCAGGAGTGTTATGACAGATGTAGCAGCATAAGTAACTTGGGTAAGCACATTCTGGGTAGTGAGATTTTTCATACTTTTATTATGCCTCTGTTGCTAACAGAATATTTGCTAATTATCATTCTCTTTATATAACAGACTCTCCACTACTGATCGTCATGTGCAGATGATCAAGACAGAGCCCAAAGCCCTCCTTTTGTTTCTTTACATGTAATGAAATAGTACATATGCAGATTAAAAAAGCTGTTTTGGTTTTCACCAAAACACAGCTGAAATACCAGTTATGTTTTCAATACAAATACTAAAAGAGAGCATAAACCCAGTGCCCAAAGTAAATGTCTGCTGGGATCCATGATCTACTCCATCTGATTTACTTTTTCAAAAGAAAACATTGTCTCTGTCTATTAAAAAACTAGAGTGATGGAGAATGATCCTTTGCCTTGGCTGTGCTGGCTCCAGGAAGGAAAGAAATTCAAAGCCACACTGGACAGAAGTTGGGCTTCACTGGCTTCTCCAAAAGGGCAGATTCCAATGAATGTAGCAGGAGAGAAGCTTCAGCCCTCCATTTAGGAAAGCTACAGTAAAGAGGAAAATACCTTTACCATTTTCAGTTGGCTGACCAAGGCCCTGGGCTCTTGCCATACTATTCTTGGCATGCTGCTAAAGAGGCCAGAATAATCTACTGAAATCAGGGCAGCTGAAGTTGCCTTCTGGAGGTGTCTAAGTTTCCTTCAATTTAATTGGACCCCAGGGCATCAAACATGTTTTGTGGAAAGGGCTGAATCCTACCTTGAGTTACGGACTATTAGCTTGTATATATGTTCAGGATTGCATAGCTTTCTCCTGAACAGAGTTCACTCTGACCTTACCAGATGGCACCAACCTATATTGGAAAGAAAATAAATACCTTACATAATAAATAAATTTAATATTCTCTTAACTTTAATAATCCATTGTCATTACATGCAGGATGGGAAAGTCTCTTTCTTATGCCCAGGTACAATTTGGTTTCTGTTTCTTTCTCCTTCTTCTATTGCTTTTTCTGACTTCTTCTATTGTTTTTCTGTCTGTTGTTCTGTTCTTTCCTCTGTATTTTTATCCCTTCGTTGTCTCCAGGGAGTGGAATAGGACATTCAAAAAGTCATCATCCAGCTTCACAACTGACACTCCAAAGACTAGTGAGACAGTTCACACCCTCGTGAATAAGTCTGTCTGCAGATTTCTGCCTGAGTTTACATTCAATTCACATTCATTTCATTTCACAACCTATCATTTCACAGTGATAAGGGTTTGACATATATCTGTTCAACACAAAAATGAAAGGTGAAATCTTGAGTAATTTGAATATATAGCGAATAGCAAAAAAAATGTACCCAGGACCAACCTATGCACCTAGATCAATCAGCAGCAAACCTAATTAAACTTCAATTCAATAACCTGACAGAGTCTTTGTATGTGACTTTTTAAGAATAAAGTCTCTCAGTAAATGAATGGAGAAACTCAGTGAGATTGGGTTCATCCTTCCTTATGTTTCACTAAAAACTTCAGCCACAGCCAAACCCAAACCAACCCTGCTCCCCCAAAACACCCCAAAAACCCAGAACAAAACAAAACAAAAAATCTTCCATCTGTGCATACTTGTCTCTGCCCCTAAATTAAACAAGCCAAATAACTGTGGCAAGGAGTCACTGGCTCTCAGCTGGATGCTGTACCACTAATGGGGAGCAGAGTGCAAATTTCACACACAGGAGGATTTTTTCATGTGGTGACTCAATATTTTTCCAAATTGGACCCAAAGAAACTCCAAGCAGTAACTTCACTTTTTATTAAAAGTATTTATTGTCAGGGGAATTTTCCTATTTCTTTTTTTTTCCCTTCTGGCTTTTTTTGCACTGGTTTCATGAACGTCATATGAAGGAAATCCTGCTCTGTGTTTCAAAAGTGTAAAAGAAAAGTTACTTTTTTACTGTTTTATGGGTTGTTATTTTTATTCAGTGCTTAATGTATGCTCCTTTCCCGGATAGTCTTTCTTGACTTCAGGCTGCTGTTTTGCTTTTCATTGCTGTGCAGCTAATAACTTGCTGGACCAGTCCAAGGCTTTGTCTCTGTGCTCCATTCTCAGCCCTTTGTTTCATGACAGTTATTTTCCTCCTTTTGTTGGCAGTGTTTGCTTGTGCTTTTCACTAGCTATTTGCAACCAGCCCTGGTTTGCCCTCAGCATGGCCATGGACTTCATGAACGTCTCCAACCAATGCATGTTGCCACCTGCTCAAAGCACTTTCTGATGAGGACTCCAGCTGCAGCTTTTTTTGCATTGTGCTGGCATTTCCCTTCCTGTTATATAAAATGATGCAACAATATTTTTTTTCAATCTGATAATAACTAAGATTTTTGTTTAGTAACAGATTATCAAAAAAGACATAACAGGTCAACTTCTCTCCACCATCTACTGTAGGTGTTGCTGGATCCCCTTAGGATATTATTGCACAAAGTTCTTCCGGTAATTTTTATGACAGCTTCTTATGAATTACAACAAAAACATTATTCTTTTTCTAATAAATTCATCTGTAATTGTGCAGTCAGTTTTTTACTCCGATTGCTCCCTTGGTTTTTTACCTTTTGTATGGTCAGTGATAATGCTTTTAATTTTTGTTTCTGCAGTGCAACACATTACAAGTTTGTCCATGATTAGGACTCCAAAATAGACAAGATTTTCTTAATAAAATACAAGGAACAGGGAGAAATGGACTGAGCATGAATTAAAACTTAACATTTCCAATGTTTGTGTTTAAATTAAAGAGAAATATATATTTTTTCAATCATCTTAATGTGTTTCTTTTAGTCCATATAGCTTTCCAAGTTTTTAACACTATTTCCTTTAACTGATATAATTAGTTTTATATATAATGAAATGTAATGAAGGGGTGTAAACCTAAAAGCTTTGTTTTAAAATTGCAAGAGGAAATATCTCAATATTTCCAAAATGGAAATTTTTGTTTAAAAATGTTCAAATTATATATCTCAGCATTTGAAACTGTCTTCTTTTTATTTTGCCCAAATTATTTACAAACCTTTTTTGCTTTAACTCTCCAAGAAACTAATTTTCTGTAACAAATTCACTGTTCATTAAATTTTTCACAGATCTACTGGAGAATAATACAGAAAAATAGAAATTATAATTATCTGTTACAAACCACATGCTGTTTAAAAAACGTTTTTTATGATAGACCTAGAAATATGTATGTTTTTTTAAATTAAAATCAGGTATGTTGACATTCTAGAATGCAACAGTTTTTCAGCATTTAGTTATATAAAATGTCCTATTCAAAATTATGCTAGTCTTTTCATTTTTCTTGAACACTTAGTATGACCTCTTTTTCTATATAAACTTTATTCCATTCAAGATTCATTATGCTACCAAGAAAAAGACCTAAAGAAAAAAATAAGGTACCAAAGTAATGGTCTTTACTAAGATTTTTGTTGGCAGTTAAAAGGAAATGTTGTACATCTTACTGACTAAAAAGAAACACACCTTTCCCCCAAAAGAAGAGATTGCCTTTGTTTCAGAACTCTGAGAAATTAAAAGCATTAAAACCTTTTTCTACTTCTAGAGTATCTCCCTCTGTACAGATCCTTCTGTACCCGTGACAAGGCAACCAAAGGTTGTTCCAGAAGTAACTGTATGACTTTATACATTAATGCTTGCTCTCCTGTTGCCTTTTTCTTTTTGATAAACGTTATATATATATGCTATACATAATAAGTTGTCTCTTTGTTTCATATACTCTTTTTCCAATGTGGAATTCATTATAAACCCATATTTTTTGAAGAGGAGTAGTTCATGGGATTTTAAAATGCAGAATTTCTGGAAGAAAATTCTGGACTGCTTTCTGGAACTGAAGTTAAAATTTCATCGGAAGTGCTCTTTTTTAAATGTATTTTATAATATTTTTAATTTATTTTTTGGGGGTTGTGGGATATAAAACCAAATGAAATTAAACAAGCAAACAAGAAAAGCTGTCTCATTGGCCTTTACAGCATTTCCAACATCTTTCTTACATGGAAAAACTTACAAAGTGTTTCACACTTCTTTATCTTGAAGAGTACCAGGAGGATTTTTCCATCTTCACCAACTTGCTGCTCTTCAAAAATGTTGCTTACATCAGGAAGATCAAAGAACCAAAAACATTCTTCCCAGACTGTTTCGGGGATTTATGTATGTACCTAATCAACCTTCACTTTCCAGCAGGGTGAAACACATTGGGCTTCTGATTTTAACATGTTATGAGAAATGTTCTTGAATGTTTTGATTTGGTATCAATTCTGTATATCAGGAGATGTCAACTATACATTTTTGCCACTGGCAAATGTCCACAAGTCAAAAGAGCTCTGCTGGAACAACCAAAATATGGAAGCAATTTTACCAAGAGTCATCAAAGTAACTAAAACCTACTTAGAAGACTCATCCTTTGAATAACTCTCTCTAGTTTACCTGTTATTTAGAAAAGGGAAGCTGCAGGCATATCTTCGGTTTCTCATGAGTGAATCCTCATCACTATTTTTATATTATTTTAAGGAAATGTAAAAAATAAATGAGTACTTGGTCTCATACAAAGAATAAGGTCTTAAGAAATGTGATTTACTTCTCATCACTTCTGTGTTAACTGATCAGTCTATGATATCATACTTGTCTATTATCTTGAAAAAAAAGAACATTTGAGGACTTCCCTCCATGACAACATAATCTATTGCTGGAACAGCTTGCTTTTCTTCCTTGGGATTTCTACATATAGATTCAAAATGAAGCTTTTCTTTTTCCAAACATTTTACTACACTGGAACTGCAGATGTGATTGTTTTCAAATGCAGCATAATTAGATATTCAGTTACTGACTATGTTAAAATGCATTTTTTTGTTTCCTGATAAAGGTAAAACTGCCTATGAAACCTCATAATAGGGACTAACTAATGGAAAAACATTATGCTGGGTTGTGTAATGGGTCTGAGAACTGTTCTTATAACTGGCGTTCTGAAAGTGGGGGTACATAGAGTGGACATATGTATGTAGTGCTATTAATGTTGATACCTCTCTTTTGAACTTAAATATAGCTTAATACTGAGAATTATGGTCTCATTGCAGGACTAGGTGTCTGCTTCAACTGAATTTTGCCAAATTCTGGTTAAAGATCAAAGACAGGATGAGATTTTCATAATCTTGTATATATCCATAAATTCTGGGGATCCTAAATAGAAGAAATAACACAGTGAAACTACATAATCTGCAAATTGTTGCAGAGAAGAGCTCTGGTAGCTTAATTGACAGTCTTAGGTATTTCAGAAAGGAAGAAAAAACTTATCCTATCCCTGCAAGGCACTATAGAAAGATCAACAAAACTGTAGAGCCACCAGATTCAAATACTGCTGGCCAAGCTGACAAAATCAGTGTAATTCCTTTACTCAGGTCCACAGCTAGATGAGGATATAAAAGTAGTGTTATTTTCTTATGCTATACTCTATATTCAAACTGAATCAGGATGTAAATGGGCTTGTTCCAACAATGCCTGCTGGTGACCAAAGTTACTATACGACAGCCAATATTGATATAGGTACAATTACAGCCACAATTTGGTTGTTCAATGCACTGGTCTGTATTCCCAGATTTAGTAAGATAGTTCTGACGCTTTGTGGTACATCATGTCTTTCTGTGTTTTCATTGAAGGTCATAAAATGACAAAAGTGGTTCTTTATCTTATGAAGACTAATACACACACATATGCATGTGTATATTTCAGTGCATATGCACAATAGTTCATCTAATAAAAATACAGTACTTTGGAAGTATATATCGGTGTAGAATGTAGAACTCCCACGTGTGAAGCAATTCCAACTCTAGATAACTACTTCTATTAACCCTCAAAAATAAAGGATGTTCAGTGTCCACCACATACTTGAAATTTCTTATCAGAAGTCCAAATGAATCTTCTTTAATTTTCTTTCACAAATAAACCTGCATGTTCAGAAGTAATGTGCAAGTTGAATAAAAGGAAGCCCAGAAATTCCCAAAAATGCCATGGAATGAATAAAACTGAGAAAAGAAATACTGGTTTCCTTAAAGCTTGTCATACTCAGATGATTTGAGTAAAACTTAAAATTTTCTCTGTTCCCATCCAAAGTGGAATAACATTCACAATGCTTGAACTGGAATAAATACCTGCAAAGAAAATAAACCAGTAAAAAAATTTTTCTCATGAAGCAAGATTTTTAATGTGCTTACTTTAATTAAATAGATGGGCAGAACCCATCAGCAATGCTGGAGCAACAGGGGGATCCCAAGAGCTAACTGTGTTGGAGGCCAAAGTGAGCCTAACTGGGAATGAGTGGCAGAAGCACCCCATTGCGACTGGCCCAGAGGCTCCGTGCATCCTTGGCATAGACTACCTCAGGAGAGGGTATTTCAAGGACCCAAAAGGGTACAGGTGGGCTTTGGGTGTAGCTGCCTTGGAGACAAAGGAAACTGAACAGCTGTCTACCTTGCCTGGCCTCTCAAAGGACCCTTCTGTTGTGGAGGTTGCTGAAGGTCAAAGAACAACAGGTGCCGATCACCACCACAACAGTACACCGGCGGCAATATCGCACCAACAGAGACTCTCTGATCCCCATCTATAAACTCATTCACCGAGTAGCCAAGGAGTCATCAGTAAGAGCCACTCATCCTTTAACAGTCCCATATGGCCAGTGCAGAAGTCTAACGGAGAGTGGAGGCTAACAGTAGTCTATTGTAGCCTGAACGAAGTCACTGCACCATTGAGTGCTGCTGTGCCAGACATGCTAGAACTTCAATACGAACTGGAGTCAAAGGCAGCCAAGTGGTATGCCACAGTTGATATTGCTAATGCATTCTTCTCAATCCCTCTGGCAGCAGAACGCAGGCCACAGTTTGCTTTCACTTGGAGGGGTGTCCAGTACACCTGGAATCAACTGCCCCAGGGGTGGAAACACAGTCCTACCATTTGCCATGCACTGATCCATAATGCATTGGAACAGGGAGAAGCTCCAGAACACCTTCAATACATTGATGACATCATTGTGTGGGGCAACACAGCAGAAGAAGTTTTTGAGAAAGGAGAGAAAATAGTCCAAATCCTTCTGAAAGCTGGTTTTGCCATAAAACAAAGTACTGTGAAGGGACCCGCACAAGAGATCCAGTTCTTAGGAATCAAATGGCAAGATGGACATCGTCAGATCCCAATGGATGTGATCAACAAAATAGCAGCCATGTCTCCACCAACTAGCAGAAAGGAAACACAAGCTTTCTTGGGCATTGTGGGTTTTTGGAGAATGCATATTCCAAATTACAGCCTGATCATAGGCCCTCTCTATCAAGTGACGTGGAAGAAGAATGATTTCAAATGGGGCCCTGAGCAACGACAAGCCTTTGAACAGATTAAACAGGAGATAGTTCATGCAGCAGCCCTTGGGCCAGTCCGGGCAGGACACGATGTAAAAAATGTGCTCTACACCGCAGCCAGGGAGAATGGTCCTACCTGGAGCCTCTGGCAGAAAGCACCAGGGGAGACCCGGGGTCGACCCCTAGGGTTTTGGAGTTGTGGATACAGAGGGTCCAAAGCCCGCTATACTCCAACTGAAAAAAGAGATATTGGCAGCATATGAAGAGGTTTGAGCTGCTTCAGAAGTGGTTGGTACTGAAGCACAGCTCCTCCTGGCACGCCAACTGCCAGTGCGGGGCTGGATGTTCAAAGGGAACATCCCCTCTACACACCATGCAACTGATGCTACGTGGAGTAAATGGGTTACACTGATCACCCAGCGGGCTCGAGTAGGAAACCCCAGTCACCCAGGAGTCTTGGAAGTGATCATGGACTGGCCAGAAGGCAAAGATTTTGGATTATCACCAGAGGAGGAGGTGACACATGCTGAAGAAGCCCCACTCTATAACAAACTGCCAGAAGATGAGAAGCAATAAACCATGTTCACTGATGGGTCCCGTCACCTTGTGGGAAAGCACCGGAGATGGAAGGCTGCTGTATGGAGTCCTACACGACAAGTTGCAGAAACTGTTGAAGGAGAAGGTGAATCGAGCCAGTTTGCAGAGGTAAAGGCCATCCAGCTGGCCTTTGACATCGCTGAACGGGAAAAGTGGCCAGTGCTCTATCTCTATACTGACTCCTGGATGGTGGCAAATGCCCTGTGGGGCTGGCTGCAGCAATGGAAGCAGAGAACCTGGTTGTAAAGGTACGTCATGTGGATGCTCACGTCCCCAAGAGTCGGGCCACTGAAGAACATCAAAACAACCAGCAGGTAGATCAGGCTGCCAAGACTGAAGTGGCTGAGGTGGATCTGGACTGGCAACATAAGGGTGAACTATTTCTAGCTCGGTGGGCCCTTGACACCTCAGACCATCAAGGGAGAGATGAAACATACAGGTGGGCTCATGATCGAGGGGTGGACTTGACCATGGACACTACTGCACAGGCTATCCATGAATGTGACACATGCGCTGCAATCAAGCAAGCAAAGCGGGTAAATCCTCTGTGGTATGGGGGACGATGGCTGAAATATAAATATGGGGAGGCCTGGCAGATTGACTCTATCACACTCCCACAAACCTGCCAAGGCAAGCACCATGTGCTTACAATGGTGGAAGCAACCACCGGCTGGCTGCCAACATATCCTGTCCCCCACGCCACCACCCGGAACACTGTCCTGGGTCTCGAAAAACAAGTCCTGTGATGACATGGCACCCCAGAGAGAATTGAGTCAGACAATGGGACTCATTTCCAAAATAACCTCTTAGACAGCTGGGCCAAATAGCACGGCATTGAGTGGGTGTATCACATCCCCTATCACGCACCAGCCTCTGGGAAAATTGAAGGATACAATGGACTGTTAAAAACTACACTGAGAGCAATGGGGGGGTGGAACATTCAAGCACTGGGATACACATTTAGCAAATCCACCTGGTTAGTCAACATGAGGGAATCTGCCAACCGAGCTGGCCCTGCCCAGTCAGAAATCCTACATACTGTGGAAGGGGATAGAGTCCCTGTAGTGCACATAAAATCTATGCTGGGGAAAACAGTCTGGGTTCTTCCTGCCTCAGGCAAAGGCAAACCCATTCATGGAATTGCTTTTGCTCAAGGACCTGGGTGCACTTGGTGGGTGATGCGGGAAGATGGAGAAATCCGATGTGTGCCTCAAGGGGATTTGATTTTGGACAAAAACAGCAAATGAACAGAATGGCATAATGCAAACTGCTATATAATATTGTGTGTCACCTCTGTGTTGTATCAATGATACCAGAGTACGAGCCTCCCAACCCATGGAAGATAAACTTTGATGAAACAAGGTAAGTGCAGCAGTGATGGAATGATTACTGACTTGGTATGCAGCAACCCAATGCAACACACACCATCTCTCCCACCCTGAAAGATTGATAGGACAGATGGAGCCCAGAGTGATGGACTGGGTGAACTCAATGTACATTTTAATGGATATTTTACAGGGAAGGTCCATGAACTAAGGGAATGATGTCTGTGTATTATGTTAAAGGATGGGAAGGGGAGGGGTGGTGGTTGGTGAGGTTGTATTGGGTTGTATGGGACCTGGGCATGGTGTAAATGGTATGGAATAAGGGGTGGCAATATGCTGGTTTTGGCTGAGAAGGGGTTAATTCTCTTCACTGTAGTGCCTGTGGTTGTCAGGGACGTTTCAGCCTCCCATGGTCTGCCGTGTTGGCAGGAGGCTGGGAGGGGCGGGGCCACGTCTGGGGCGGCTGACCCCGACTGGCCAATGGCAGGTTCATTCCATACCATGTGACACTATGACCAAGATATTAATGGGGGTAGTTGCAGCTTGGGAAGGGGTGGCGTCGGGTTGGCGGGTGTTGAGTGGCTGCATTGCGTGTGTTTTGTTTTGGTGGTTCATTCGCCTTCCACCCCTTCCTTGCCCCAGGTTTCATGCCTCTCATTGTTTTCCTTTCCATTGAATTTTTGTTGTTTTCTTATTTTAATTATTAAACTGTTCCTATCTCAACCATGAGTGTTACCCTTCTGGTTCACTTCCCCATCCCACCGGTGTGGGAGTGAGCGAGTGAATGTGTGGGGCTGAGTTGCTGGCTAAACCATAGCAAGGATTCACCACATGACCAAGACATCTGTTTCTTCATGGGAGCCTGGAAGCAAGTCCCACTCTTTGAACAGTCTTAATTAACCATTAGAGCAAAAATAGTAACCTAGTCTTTTAGTTTATGTGAACTTCCAAATATACTGATGGTTCTCTGAGCCCTGAGAAAATATTGAACCTGCAAAACTGAATGAATGTTTTTATAGAACTTGTTTTCCAATGGGATTTCAATAAAATGTACTTAGAGGAGCCTTATAACTGCTGAAAAGATAAAGCAGAATTCTTCTTCCAGCTTATTATTTTAAGACAACACAAACCAAAAAAGGTTCACTTCAAGTTTCTTTCCATAGTTTTGATATAATTTTCATACACCTGCATTTTTATCTCATGTAGCTATGGACATCACAACTGTATAAAATACTGCCAGGAGCTGTGAAACATTTCCTAGGATATATACCTCTTTCAAATATCTCACATAGCAACTGTTGGGATTTGTAGAGTGCAGCTGGGGGCCGTGAATGAGCCAAGGATCAAGGAGCAAGTTCAATCACATCCTCATTAAGATTGGATCCTGTGTCACATAGACACAGGTGACAAAAGATGCCAAATACATAATTGATTCGTACTATACAGTTTATTTTTGTGATTATGGTCATAGATTTGTTGAGGGGAAAATTCTCTTTTGATACACCTACACAATGCTATTCATCTTTAGGACCAAATAGTGCTTGAAAAGGTTCCTATGGTGAGTAGGCTCAAGGCTTTATCAACCTTCTCACTCACACAGAAAAAGTATTCATCCCACCCTATAGACCTTTATGTGAGAGCTGCCCTATGTGAAAGCATAAAGTCTGAGGGCTTGTTATTTTTGGCCTCATATTTATACCAGTTAAAGTGGTGTGAATGAATTGTGTGGTAAAGATGTTATCAGTCCTCTTTGGAAGCATTTAATATCTATGTTGGGTTCATTCTGCAAAGGGCAGGTGATTTT